>NW_026943320.1:138773-246437 GCF_024139115.2 Armigeres subalbatus | reverse complement strand
CAGTCAAATGCTTTCTCTATATCAAGAAGAGCAACTCCAGTCGAATATCCTTCAGATTAGTTGAGTCGAGTTAAGTTCGTAACTTTTAATAACGGATGAGTGGTTGAATACCCATGGCGAAAACCAAATTGTTCATCAGACAAAATAAAATTGTCAATGATATGAATCATCATTCTATTTGGCGATAACTAGAGGCCAAAGCTGGATTTTGTCCGGCTTTAAATTGGAATTTTGTTTTTGTTTTCTCGTACAACGAAGTTGTACAGAAAGGCTACATACTTACCTGAAATCGAACTTTTATAGAAGCTTCTGAGACATAGTGTATATACTCAATCGACTAAGCTCGAGAACTGAGCACATGTCTGTCTGTCCGTGTGTATGTGTGTGTAGTGTGTGCACAAAGCTTAAAAAAATTAGACAACTTTTGTATAGTAATCTTCAAACGATTTTCGACAGGGACAAAGCCTTGTTGATCACTATTGAATTTCATAACGATCGGTCATTGCGTTTAAAAGTTATGTGAAAATGGTACATCGAACCATAAAGCTTATAAGGTTGGTTTAACTAAATGCGAGAAGGCACCATCAACGCTAGGTGGATTAATTTGGGTTTTTCATTTATCAGGAAGCTAATTGAAAACATGAATTAAATTAAAAGAATGAAAAGTCTCAGAAAGTTTTTGATAAGATGTAAAAATACCGTCGTCACCCGGCGCTTTCATATTTATGTTTTCTCGTACAAAAAAGTTGTACCGAAAGGCTATCATTTCACTCGAATACGAACTTTTTATAAAAGCCTCGAAGACCCATAGTGTTATAATTCAATCGACTCAGCCTGACGAGCTGAGCAAATGTCTGTCTGTCCGTGTGTGTATGTGTATGTGTGTATGTGTGTTTTTTTTTTTTTATAGAGGGATGAAGGCAAATCGCATACAGACACCTGAAATTATCTCAGGAGGGGTTGACGCGTTAGGCAGAAAGCCAAACCGCCGGACCCACTAAACCCACCCAAGTAACAGAAGGTTACTTGAGTTACCTCTCCCTAATACCCTGAACCCCCGACTACCTTCCAGTATTACTTGGGGATAGGCAGTACTAAATGTATCTCCCAAAATGGCACGTTTCACGGCGCCTCTTCGATTTTCTATTTACTCTGGGCCATTTGGCTCTCTTGTTTGTACCAGTAAGCACACAAAATTTTTATCTTTCCTCGTGCCATTCAGCACCATCTCCTTTCGACGACCCGCTTTCGTGGAAGGCTGTTGCGTAGCCTGAACTCACTTTAACATCTAATTTGTCTTCCAATCTTCAGTCCTTTCTCACTTCAGCGAGTGACCGGTCGAGTGCCGAAGTTCATCCAGAGATTCCGGTGGGGCATAACGTCCCAATGGCGCCTCGAACCCGAACCCGGTACTCTTACGCGTCACGGTCTACTCGGCTTAGTCCCGACGGTGGATCTAGCTACACCGACGCACCTCCCCGGCGAGAAAGTTATTACGAGATTGATAATCAATAACCTTGAGCCATTAAGCTCCAGCTTAATCACGGACTACTCTGAATAGTCCCCGGCGGCGGATCTATCCTTTTCCGACAAGAGGCTCCCCGACAGTGGAACCTCCCCAGTTACGATTGTATCCTCTCTCCTATCTTCGCGTGGTCGCTGTTGCTGTCAATTCATTGCGGTCCTGTCTCCAAGTTCTTTGCAATCCTGCAAGAATGTGATACTACATTTTTGGCGACATCCCAAGTGGCGTCATCGCGACACATCTCACGACTATGTTCTCCACGCCAGTGATATTTCTCTTCGTATGGTCTCTGAACCTAGGGCATCTGAATAGAACGTGTTCAGGGTGTTCCTCCGTATCCTCGCACACCGGGCAGCATGGTGAACGTGACCAAAGCGATGTAGATATCTTAAAACATCCGTGTCCGACAGGAACTGCGTGCAGATGAAATCTATTTCGCCGTGCTTTCTGTTTACCCAACTCGTCAAGTTTGGAATGAGGCGGGGGTCCACCTTCCTTGTCCGAGTTATCCCACCATGTTGCCACTTGCCATTGATTCTATTCTCACTGTTTTCCTCACACCTCTAATGTCCCTTCTATGGTAGCACTCAATGTCCTCAGCCAGCATTATGCCGACGGGAATCATCCGGCGATCCACATACTGCCTCCGACGATATAGTCCTTTAGGCGCTAGCGACTCATAGCCATGAGCCGATACACGCTTTTAGCTTTGCCCGGTTACGCTTGGTTTTGAGCGCATTACCCCACGCGGGGACGCTGTACCCAGAATCGAGATGATACGCTCGCCAAAAGCCGCCTTCTACTACCCTCGGACCCCTAACATTTGGATGATTCGGGCTAACGCTGTGGTTGCCTTCGCAGCCTTCGCGCAGGCATAGTCAACGTGGCTAAATTTAACCGATCGTCTACTCACCCCAGGTGTTTCAGTGAACGCTGAGACCGAATTACGTGCCCTCCGACAGAAATTTCCACACTCTGTGCGACTTTGCAGTTACTCACCAAACAACTTCTGTTTTATGGTGAGCCAATTGTAAACTGACACTAGCCATCCAGTTTTCGATTATATCGATCGTTTCAGCTGCCAGCATTTCCACCTCCTCAGATTCTCACCCGTTATCGACAAGACAACGTCATCGGCAAATCCAACGATCACGACCTTTGGGCAGCTTAAGCGTTAGTATTCCATTGTACATCGCATTCCAAAGTATGGGTCCGAGTATAGAAATCTGTGGCACTCCTGTGTGACCCTGATCGACCTTTGCCCGATGTTTGTCTGTAAGTCAGGACACGATTCTCGAAATAGTTTTTCAAAATCCCATAAGTACGCCGGGACACGCATACTATGCAGTGCTTCAGCGATAGCCTTCCAGCTAGCGCTGTTGAACGCGTTTTTAACATCGATTGTTACGACAGCACAGATCGACCACCTCCTTTTTGCTTAGAGGCATCTCGGCCCCTGAATGACGGCCCGGATTGCGTCCACCGTCGATGTACCCTTCCGGAATCCGAACTGCATATCTGATAGACCACGCTCACCTTCTGTGTACTTTGATAGCCTGTTGAGAATAAGCCATTCCAAGAGTTTTCCGAGGGTGTCCAAGCAAATGGGCCTGTACGATGTTGGATCCCAGGCGGTTTACCTGGTTTTGCAACAGCACCAGCTCTGTATCTTCCATCTATCTGAAGCTCTTCCAGGCATTTTATACTGTCCTAAACATCTCCGGGAACGCCAGTAGAGCAGTCCTCAATGCTACATTGGGAATTCCGTCCGGACCAGGAGTTTTTAACCTTCAGAGCTTTCTGACAACTTCAAGCTCTTCGTGGAGACCGTAGCATCAACAGCGTCGTCTTCATCATTGCGGAGTTGATCACAGCGTTGGGCTGTGATGCGGAAGAGACCGTCCACTATTATCTTTAGCCTCTCCGGGCATTTCAACTGGCGTTGTTGGTCCTTGGTCTTTGCCATTATCGTCCGATAAGCGTAGCCCCACGGATTGGCATCGTTCGCGGCACAACCCTTGTAGCAGTTCAACTTGCTCAACTTGATCTCGCGGTTCAATGCTGCCCTGCACGAAATACTATCTTATTCTGTTCTCTATCCTCTTCGTTCGCGATCTGTAACGCGTCTTCTTGCCCTTAAACAAGCAGAACGAAGATCCCTGAGTGACTCTGTTCCACCAGTAAGCGACGTCGCCTATTGCGTTTACAATCTTCGGCATTGATGCATCACATGCCCTCGCTACAGTTTCTAACTGATCTGCATTAAGGTTTAGATTACCACTTGCCGCACGAATGATCTGACTAGAAGGTCCTTGTCAAAGCTGCTTTTCCACATCCTCTCTCGCAAGATCTCATCCTATGTATCGACGTAGGGTTTCTCTGGCCGACGCTGTACTGGATGGCCTGTGATCACTGTGAGTGTAATCCTCACTAACTCCAGTTCATATCTCCCATCAGACACAAGGTACAGAACGTGATATCGATTATGGATTCCGACCGTCTTGTGGAATGTGCTAACGTTCCTTCATCTGTCTGTGTGTCCGTGTGTATGTGTGTGTGTATGTGTGCACAAAGCTAAAAAACATTAGACAACTTATTGTATAGAATCCTTAACCGATTTTCTCGCAACAAGTTTTATTCGACAGGAGAGGAGACACCTTGTTGATCACTATTGAATTTATGTAGAAAATGGTACATCGAACCATAAAAGCCCTTTATAGTTGTGTGTCTTAACTAAATGCGAGAAAGGCACCACCTAGGTGGATTAATCTGGGTTTTTCTATCAACAACACAATTGATCTAAGTATGATGTGTTTGGCATGAAGGTTTGATTGTATAATTGATGATTTTTAATTTTCCTCTGTACATTATTAAACTGATCCAAAATTATATATCAGATCGTTCTCTACAGGTAAACTATCAGAACTCAAAATCTGCTAGCTTACCTGTAAGAGCTGGTGTTCCCCTAGGCAGCATACTGGGGCCCATATTCTTTAAAAATTTTACTTCTGACTTACCTGATTTACCACCAGGGTGTCAAAAATCTTTGCTTGCAGATGACACGGGCCTTTCAGCCAAAGGGTGAAGCCTTTGTGTCATTTGTAGTAGATTTTGAATATTTTCTCCACTTACTTGGAAAAATGGAAAATTTCCCCGAATGCTTCCTGAGTAGCTTATAATTTTCCCACATATGCCGAGAAATCACACTGAAGGTATTCAAGCCAAATGTAACAAATATATTAAGTGTCTATATCCACTTATAAACAGAAAATCGAAACTTTGTCTTAAGAACAAATTTTTGATTTACAAACAAATTTTTAGACCAGCCATGTTGTATGCTGTGCCAACATGGACTAGTTGCTGCAATACCCGAAAGACGGCACTTCAGAGGATTCAAAATAAAATTTTGAAAATGATTCTGGAGTTGCCTCCGTGAGTATATTCAGACATTCTTCTTCTTCTTCAATGGCTTTACATTCCAACTAGAACTTGGCCTGCTTTTCAACTTAGTATTCTATTAGCATTTCCTCAGTTATTAATTGAAAGCTTTTCTATGCCCGCCAATGCATTAGTGTGTATCTTGTGCGGCAAGTACAATGGATACACTATGCCCAGGGTGTCGAAAATGTTTCCAACCCGAAAACATCCTAGACCGGACCAAGAATCGAACTCGCCATCTCCGGATTGGCAATCCTACGTCGTTGCTCGCAAGGCTACTGGAGACCCTAGACTCAGACATTGCAACAAATGTCCAATAGAATAATTTTCAGTTTTAGACAAAAATAGTTGCACTTTTCTATTGCAACGATTAGGTCCCTTAGTATAAATTAGGTTAAGTTTAGTTTAAGCTTTAAACATTGATATTCCTACATGGTTCAATTCAACCAGAGGAAAAAGCTTAACTGCCAGAGGCAATTGAAATGTATTAATAATGACTAAAATGTATCATAACGAATAAGGATGATATCTAATCAAGATGCGGAAATCGCGCCAAAACAGTGTTTTGGTTAGTTTTCCGTACACACCAACAGTTAATAGTAATCTTCTTATACATAGAGATTCAATGTAGCGTCCATCGTACGACTTGAGAAAAAAATGCCAGATTTGTTTACCTTTTTTTATCTGCATTCTTTGTACACCAACCCCTTCCATTTTTTATTGTCACAGTTTCATCACGTTGGTTATTTTTCGAAAATTTTACCAATAACAAAAATCCCCAACAGAGGCATTTGTTTACCAAGCCCAACCCGAATGCAATGGTACCGCAATGAAGTAGTGCAGTGTTGTTTTATTTTTTACTCGATTTCCAAACGCCGTTGTTTCTGTTATTTCTCTTCTTTGACACCACTTGATTTTCCCCATTCTGCCCCGCCCTCATGTACCCACGCCATCTTTATTACAACCCATTTCAAACTTTCTCGTGCCCCTGTCACTTTTCTCCGTTGGGCCCCTCTTCAGCGGGAGCGATACAAACATCGACCGGAGGCCAAAAAGATGGCACGTTTGACTACGGTATTATTATTGCTGAGGCATTCCACGGGGGCATGTCAGTCGATCCTGAGCGACCATTTCGAAAATATTTGAAACTCTGCACAGTTTTTCAATTTCATCTAAATCGTCATTTTTCGATATCAAATCTTCATATTGAGTCACGACTAACTTTTCAAAAGGGTGTATGTGAAAATGGTTCAAAAATATTTAAAAAGCTGCACAGCAAAAACGGAATGTTCGATTGTTATGATTTTTCAGCAAAGTTAGACAACTAAATGGTGATTCTTGAGAAAATGTGCACAAAAAAAATTTTTTTTTGCCTTTAAAATATCATTTTGTCACAAAAACTCAAATATCTCAAAACCCTATCTTTTTCGAACGTAATTTTTTAGGGAAAACGGTCCATTATATTAGCTATCTACCATAAAAATTTGGTGATGGTAAACTAATAAACAAAAAAGTTATGACATTTCAAACATTTCACATTTAGTAAAAAAAATTTTTTTTCTGTGTAAGTTATTTCGAGAATTGCAGTTTGATGCAGATTTTATTGTTAAGGGACGTGATTTAAACAAGTTGTTTTCATGATATTTTGATTTAATTATTCATAGCATCTATAAGAAACTTAGACACGATCCAGTGTTGTGATCAAAAGTATTGATAGTGTCATAATTTTCATTGCACGTGACTGGCGAAAAATTCTTTTTAATAGTGTTGAAACCTGTTGATAATAACGTTGATAGAAACATATCAGAAATGTTATTTTTAAGACAAAAGCTGCAAAATCAAAGATTTATATACACGTGTACGTCTATAGTTTACCTGCAAAAAAATATACCTCTTAGAGAATAGACTTTATGATCGGGAGGAAACGGGTATCTTCAACAACAACAAATGCATGATAGGTACATACCATGACAATGCTCACGAAAAAGCAAAAAAATTACTACTACTAAGGTTGTTAAAGATCT
Source organism: Armigeres subalbatus (assembly GCF_024139115.2). Classification (NCBI taxonomy): domain Eukaryota; kingdom Metazoa; phylum Arthropoda; class Insecta; order Diptera; family Culicidae; genus Armigeres; species Armigeres subalbatus. The sequence continues at coordinate 239,450 of NW_026943320.1, read as the reverse complement.
TATAGTAATTTTTTTCTTCAGTCAAGCAAATGACACCAAACTAGTCAGTAAAAACTTAAAAGTGATTTTGTTTATTGAAATATTACGAACAACATGAGTAGCCGCTTTCTCAACTGTTGTAGGCCGTTTAATGGAAAAAAGTGTTCAAAAGAGTTACGAAATCTCACCGAAAGCACCATAGATAAACTGAAAGCGACTGGTTATGCTCCAATGTCCACATTGAATACAAATTTACGCATTTGCACGTCCTGCCGTCTAAACGTTGACAAAGAGCAATCTGTATATCATCGGTTGAGCAGAGCGCAGGAAGTTCGAAAACGACAGCAACTGAGGAATTGCCAGATGTATCGACAACAACTGAGGAATTACCAGAAGTATTAAGTGCTGAGAGCCTTGCCACCGTACCATCAGCGAAATCTGTTTCAACAAATCAATCGGAAGATGAGTGTATCCAAAAGGTCAACATCGAACGCTTTAACGAGGGCATAGCTGGGATAAAAGTGACTCCGATTAAATGGAGTAAGATGGACTACGTTTATTACCCGGAGAAAAATACCGTGAAATAAACGAAGCTGTACGAAGAAACCTCTTCAAATTAGGACCTGATGATGTGGAAAATACAGACTACGATGAGGTAATTATAAATATGAAGGAAAGGTTCTCGAATGCAGCCACGACAAGGAAAGAAAAATTATTGATTTTGTCGATGCTGCCAAGTTCGTGGTCTATTCAGGATGCCATTGATGAGTTCAAAACCAATAGAAATACAGTAAAAGAGGCAAAACAATTGAAGAATAACTGTCTTTCAACCAAAAATACTAGGTCTAGTACTGCATTAACAGATGAGACAAAAGAAATAGTAGTTCAATATTTTGAAGATGATGAAGTAAGTCGAGCTATGCCTGGTCAAAAAGATTATGTATCAGTAAAAAAGATGGAAAGCGTCAAGCAATCCAAAAACGATTAATGATGACGATTTTGAAAGAAGCGTACACACGCTTCAAGGAAATTCACGATAATATTAAAATAGGTTTTCCTCATTTGCAAGCCTTCGGCCAAGGCAATGTAAGCTTCTTTCCAATTCAGGAACACATAATGTGTGTGTGCACAACCCATGAGAATATTAATCTTTTTTTACATAGTTTGAAAAGAATCAATTTAACAAAGGATATTAAAATGTTAACTGGTAGTCTTTTGTGTGAAAATACAACATCAAATTGCTATCTACGATCTTGTTCGGATTGTCCAGATTCTTCATCATTGGAAAATACTTTATTCGCTGAGTTTGAAGAAAAATATATTGATCAGTTATCATTTGAGCAATGGGTGACCACGGATAGGTGTGACATAGAAACTATTGTAAAACCTGTAGATGAGTTTGTGTCATATTTTGCTTGAAATTAGAAAGTTTAATCCTCACGATTTCATTAAAACAGAACAATCCAGCTTTTTAAAAATACGAAAAATACATTACAAAATGGTGAATTTTAGTCATTTGTGATTTTTCTGAAAATTACAGCTTTGTATTGCAAGATGAAGTGCAGTCCCATCACTGGAACGTACAACAAGCTACAATTCATCCATTCGTTATTTATTTTAATGGAAGTACGCAAATTGAACACTTAAGTTTTATTATAATTTCCGAAGATTTAAGACACGATTCAGTATCCGTAAACTTGTTCATTGAAAAATGATTAACTTTTTACGCGTTGATAAGCATAAAGAAGTCAAAAGATATATTTCATGTCTGATGGAGCAGCGTCGCAGTACAAAAATCGTAAGAATTTTTCGAGCCTATGTCAATTTAAATCAATGTACGGAATTGATGCAGAATGGCATTTTTTTGCTACATCACATGGCAAAGGTCCTTGTGATGCTATTGGAAGAACAATAAAGCGCATGGCCACAAGAGCAAGTTTAGCCAAAGAACGTGAGCATCCAATTAAAACTGCGAAAGAACTTTTTGATTGGGCAAATCGTAGAAAAGAAAAGATTTAACCAAATTATCATTTTGTTTTACTACTACTGAAGAGTACGAAATAAAGGCTTCAGAGCTCAGCGAGCAATTTAATAACGCGAAAACGATCCAAGGAACCCAAAAATTTCACTGTTTCATTCCATTGTCGGAAAACAAAATTAAAGCAAAACTATACTCAAACTGTGCTGATAATAATTCAAAAGTGTTCGATATTTTAAAAAATTTGAATAAAAATAAATAAAAAATAAGTATTAATAAACTGTTTTCATGATATCATAACCCATACCAAAATTCAAACCCAAAACTCTTAGAGTTTCTATAACAACATTGTGTAACTGCCACATTTAATTTAATACTTAGGATAATATTAATATTTATTTATACATATAATATACATAATATCGATGAATACATAAATATGGAATATCATACAAACAACTTGTTTAACTCACGCAAGGCCCTTAACAATAAAATCTGCATCAAACTGCGATTCTTGAAAAAAAAATACACGGAAATTTTTTTTTGTTTACTATATGTGAAAATTGTGAAATGTTTGAAATGACATAACTTTTTGTTTATTAGTTTACCATCACCAAATTTTTATGGTAGATAGCTAATATAATGGACCGTTTTCCTGAAAAAATTACGTTCGAAAAAAGAAAGGGTTTTGAGATATTTGAGTTTTGTGACAAAAATGATATTTTAAAGGCAAAAAAATTTTTTTTTACTGTGCACATTTTCTTAAGAATCACCATTTAGTTGTCTAACTTTGCTGAAAAAATCATAACAATCGAACATTCCGTTTTTGCTGTGCAGCTTTTAAATATTTTTGAACCATTTTCACATACACCCTTTTGAAAAGTTAGTCGTGACTCAATATGAAGATTTGATATCGAAAAAATGACGATTTAGATGAAATTGAAAAACTGTGCAAAGTTTCAACTCAATAGAAAATCATGAATTAAAAATTTTCTTAAATTTTGATGCTGTTGCTTGGAATCGCTCACTATTGGATGTTGTTTAGCATCAGTCTTCGAGGCCGCGATTTTTTCTTCTATGGTGTTCAACGACAGTCTTCTGGATATTGATTAACAGTGACACATCCTGGGGACGGGCAAAAAAGGGGCACATGCAAATCACTTACAATACTGAACACGATAGTTTGTGTAGTTTGCATTGTTCATAAGGATTAGCTGGATACTAATGTCTTGGTCTTGGCCTTGATCATGGCCTTGGCCTTGATCTTGCTCTAGGCCTTGTTTTGATCTTGGTCTTGGCCTTGATCTTGGTCTAGGCCTTGTTTTTGATCTTGAAAAATTTGTACCAAAATGTCAATGCACCAACCCCATAGACAAGACCATGACGGCTGGTGGATGCTGGAAAAAAAGGTCATGTTTGAAGATCAAGGTCTCGATTCCTCGCTTGAATTGAGTTCAAATTTTCCTTTATAGTGCAAAATGACCAAGTGCAAGTTTTCAATCAATGAAAGTAATTTGTATGCATTTTTATTTGATTATTCCCCATTTCAGCTGAAAATAATTGGAGCCTTGGAACTAAGATTCATATAATATTGTGGCTTTTTAACTATTTTCATCCGAGACGGACAAAGCACTCAAAAAGCATTTAAATATGTATCTTTCATTAATTGAAAATTAGGATGTATTTTAGCTGATTTGAGGCAAAATTTGAACTCAATCTAATATCTAGGAATTTGATATTTCGATTCTTAATCATATCCATAACATATAAAATTCAATGCCGGGCGTTACACTCATTTTCTGGTATCAGTTCTGCGTTCAGTCTAGTCTACCAGTGAATCACTACGAGGAATCCAATGAGCTCTTATCCCGGTACATACACATTATAAATTACTTGCAATGCGATCTCCTTGTCCCCTTAATTCCAGACACTCTGAAACCACCTACGTATCGGATGCCCTTTTTCGATGCCACTGAGCTACCCGTGCCGGGCGCGCCAGCGTCCCCAATCCCGTCCGATATTGTGAAACAGCATATTCAAAACAAATGCGGTAAAAGTGCAGTTATTTTTTACTGCACAACAACGTGAAGAGCGCGTTGCTCCCTACAGCCAACCTTGGGATGAACGACCGATGACGTGTTGTTTGTGTCGAAGCCGCGCCGCCGTCCAACCGGCAACCGTATAGTGGATGGAAGAACACCTCCTGGGTGTGGCTATTTCTATGTGCTAGATTAACGGACGGTGGCCTTGTTGTGTATAACAGTAGAAACATCAAACCGTAGCCTCGATAGCGCAGTAGGTAGCGCGTAAGTCTCATAATCTTAAGGTCGTGAGTTCGATCCTCACTCGGGGCATATGACTTTTTGGATCGACTGATTTTGTGCTACTTTTATTTTTCGCGCGCAACATTCCACACATAATTATGCAAATCTCCAGCTACGATGCTTTCTCCCAAAGTCCAAAACGCGTGCCCCTACTACTGGTTCCGAACCGGGTCATCGTACTCACATCATACGAGAAAGATTTCTTTAGGGTTGTGCCGGTGGCAGGGAGGAAGGATTATCTACGCAACAAAGCACAAATCACGGAACGCGCGTGTACGTCGTCGTCTTTCGAAATAGACATTTGAATGCGGTGAATCCGATTTCTTTCTGTTTGATATTTCTTTTTGGGGCGAAGAGCTTTCAGCTTGTCTCCTCAATTAGACCAATCGTTCTCTTTCTTCGGGTGGCGTTTCATTTCTTTTACTAAATCTGTTTCGAGTGTTTGCGCGCGAAACGCACGAGATAAAAAAACGTGCAAGCATATCACAAGGCTGATGTAGTGATGTTTTGTTTGAGTTTAGTTTAAGTAGAATACCTACTACGAAACACTTCCTTTCAACTTCCAGTTCTGTCAATGGCTGATGCTTAAATATCAGTCGTGTAGAGATAGAATTAACTTTTCTCTAATCCATTTCGTTTTTTATTTTCACCCAGTGATCTAAAACATCAATAAAACCATTGTGCTGTTATTATCAGATAAATGAAATTCTATTCTATGGTAAAATTCAATGTGCAAATATCGCCCATTTTTTCATACACCTGTACGACGTTATTGTATTTAATGTTCAGCAGAGGAATATACATCAATTGTTGGATTACTTTATTGTATTCAAAGAGCATAAAGGCTCCCCCAGACCTATGCGATTTCATCGCCGCGATGGCGACAACTAGTCGCCATGATCCTTCCGTTGAATCGCTGCGCATGCAATGGTCTATTTACTAGATCTGTGCGCCGCCGCCGTATGAAAATTAATTACGCTGCCGAATATTTTAAGTCTTGATTTATCTCGCACCTGTCGGAAATACATATTTTCAGCCAAGTTATATGAATAATTGTTATTATGCAGCTCTTATTTCCATTTCTAATGAAGTCTAGACCCTACAAAATTCAAAGCTGATCAAGGGCTAATTTCATTAAAAATGGGATTTTTCAGCTAAAAAAGTAGTTTATTCAGCCTAAATTGTTTGTTAAGGAACCACTAGATTCCTTGTTGTACAACGTATGCTCGGTCAAACAAAACAATATTTGTTCAAACATAATCCGCCTGACATTAAATTTTCAGAAAATAAGGGAATTGTTCTTCTGGGATTCAAGGAATTGCTCCTAGAACTTCTAGAATATTTCGGTCTGAAAATATTTCAGAATTTCAAATAGAAATTAGTTTGGAAACTCTAAAATCTTTTTTTGAAATTCTTAATGATGCTCTTATCATTTTAGTTTCGTCACTCTTTTTCGTACCGGTCACTGTTTTCGTCTATCAATTTAGTTGCTGTATTCCGTACCGACAACGTTTTACATTTGAAAGTTCATCAAATAGTAGCGTTCTTACAGCGCTACCAAAATTGGTCACTTGTCAGTTGCGCTACTGGTTTAGCAGCGCGTTTGATAGCGACCGGTTAATTGTCAAGTTATAATACTGCGCTGCCAAACGGCTCATACTCACCACCGGTAATCTTGCTCTAATAGGTCTACTTAAAGAAATTCTTCAGAAACTCTTCTAGGAATTCCTTCGAAAATGTCTCCTGTAAGTCCATCGGAAAATCTACATGGAATTTATTCAAAAATTCATACAAAATTTTCTTCTGGGATTCAAAACAGGAATTACTTTTCGTTTTTTTTTTCAAGAATTACTTCATGCATTGATCATTAAAATCTTTAATGAATACCTTCGAATATTCCCACAAAAAATCTGTCGTGAGTTCTTCAGGAAAGAGGAATTTCCCAATCCCATGAGAAATTTTCTAGAGAAATTTCCAAGGAACATATAGAGCTATTTCTACACTACAAAAATTCCACACATTTTATTGGCAAAATCCATTAATTTAATTCATGATTCTAATTAGTGCACACATAACCACTCTCCACACGAAGTACAAATATAATCTATAATCAAATAAAATGTATGTGGTCTCTATTATGCAGTTATTGAATTTATGTGTGAAATTTACAAATTGTATATATTTGGTCATAATTGCAAAAATGTATGTGTGCGACAAATATATTCAATATAAAGAATTTTTCGGTGTGGAATTGAAGGTATTTTGCGGATATTTATGTACACTACAAAATTCCACACATTTTATTGGCAAAAATCCATTAATTTAATTCATGATTCTAATTAATTGCACATAACCACTCTCCACGCGAAGTACAAATATAATCTATAATCAAATAAAATGTATGTGTGGTCTCTAATATGCAGTTATTGAATTTATGTGTGGTACAAATTGCATATATTTGGGTCGCCAAATTGCAAAAAATTTATGTGCGACAAATATATTCAATATAAAGAATTTTCAGTGTAGGTATTTTTGAGAGATTTCTTGGACTATTGATATATTTATGAAGGAAAGAATCTGGAGAATCTCCGAAATATTTCCTTATGATAGGACTCCTAAGCAAATTTCCAGAGAATCAATGTCCAGAAGAATTTATTTGTTAACGACTTTCCGGGAAAATCCTTTTGAAAATTATGGGATTTTATGGGGTTACGTAAGATTTCCTTGATCTAGTTTTCACATTTTAATAGTATCAATATTGCAATTTATACCAGCAGGTGAATTAGTGTTGTTGAAATGATTTGAAAGGGCCTCAAGCGGAATTTTAGCTAGAATGCCACTGGTCTCGTCCTATTCCTTAACATATATCCATAATAAATAAAATACCAGGCGTTACACTTATTTCCTGGTGTCAGACCTGCGTTCAGTCTACTCTACCAGTGAAGCCTATACAAACTTACAACAAAGATTATCACTACGAGGAATCCAATGAGCTCTTATCCCGGTACATACACATCACAAATTACTTGCAATGCGATCTCATTGTCCCCTCAATTCCAGACACTCTGAAGCCACCTAGATTTCCTTGATCTAGATTTCACATTTCAATTTTCATAAGAAATTCTTCAAGAATTCCTGGACAATTTTTCTGGAGAATTCCCGGGAGGTGGGTACAGTGGAATGGCATATGAAATTCAGAAGGATTTTAAAAGAAATATCTGAAGAGTCATGATAATTTCTGTAGAGTTTGCGAAGGAATTTATTGACTGTTCTTGGAGGAGCTTTTGGAACTTCCGGAGGAATTCCTGGAGGAACTAGGAATTCCTGGAGGAACTTCCGGAGGAATTCCTGAAGGAACTTTCGGAGGAATTCCTGAAGGAGCTTCCGGAGGAATTCCTGGAGGAACTTCCGGAGGAATTCCTGGAGGAACTTCCGGAGGAATTCCTGGAGGAACTTGCGGAGGAATTCCTGGAGGAACTTCCGGAGGAATTCCTGGAGGAACTTCCGGAGGAATTCCTGGAGGAACTTCCGGAGGAATTCCTGGAGGAACTTCCGGAGGAATTCCTGGAGGAACTTCCGGAGGAATTCCTGGAGGAACTTCCGGAGGAATTCCTGGAGGAACTTCCGGAGGAATTCCTGGAGGAACTTCCGGAGGAATTCCTGGAGGAACTTCCGGAGGAATTCCTGGAGGAACTTCCGGAGGAATTCCTGGAGGAACTTCGGAGGAATTCCTGGAGGAACTTCCGGAGGAATTCCTGGAGGAACTTCGGAGGAATTCCTGGAGGAACTTCCGGAGGAATTCCTGGAGGAACTTTCGGAGGAGTTCCTGGAGGAACTTTCGGAGGAATTCCTGGAGGAACTTCCGGAGGAATTCCTGGAGGAACTTCCGGAGGAATTCCTGGAGGAACTTTCGGAGGAATTCCTGGAGGAACTTCCGGAGGAATTCCTGGAGGAACTTCCGGAGGAATTCCTGGAGGAACTTCCGGAGGAATTCCTGGAGGAACTTCCGGAGGAATTCCTGGAGGAACTTCCGGAGGAACTTCCGGAGGAATTCCTGGAGGAATTTTTCGGAGGAATTCCTGGAGGAACTTTTCGGAGGAATTCCTGGAGGAACTTTCGGAGGAATTCCTGGACGAACTTCCGGAGGAATTCCTGGAGGAACTTCCGGAGGAATTCCTGGAGGAACTTCCGGAGGAATTCCTGGAGGAACTTCCGGAGGAATTCCTGAAGGAACTTCCTGGAGGAACTTCCGGAGGAATTCCTGGAGGAACTTCCGGAGGAATTCCTGGAGGAACTTCCGGAGGAACTTCCTGGAGGAACTTCCGGAGGAACTTCCTGGAGGAACTTCCGGAGGAATTCCTGGAGGAACTTCCGGAGGAACTTCCTGGAGGAACTTCCGGAGGAACTTCCTGGAGGAACTTCCGGAGGAACTTCCTGGAGGAACTTCCGGAGGAACTTCCTGGAGGAACTTCCGGAGGAACTTCCGGAGGAACTTCCTGGAGGAACTTCCTGGAGGAACTTCCGGAGGAACTTCCGGAGGAACTTCCTGGAGGAACTTCCGGAGGAACTTCCGGATGAATTAATGGAGGAGCTTCCGGAAAAATTCCTGGAAGAATTTCCGGATTCTTGGAGGAACTTTCGGAGCAATTTCTAAAAACCTAAGGAACCTAAAAAAAAGTTTGGAGAAATCAACTTTGAGTATGAAGTACAAATTTTTAATTCAATATTAGGTACCGTGGGGCATCGAAATCCGTACACATAAGCACCTTAGTATATGAAAAAGTCTTTAGAAAATAGAAATCGAATGTAAATAAAACGTTTGTCATTGACACATGCGCATGAAGGCTTCTACTTTTTAAGTGTTTCACATTTACTCATGAAAAACTACTCGAGTAGAAGGTCATATCAAAATTATATCATACTATGTTCTTATGTTATACTAAATTTTTATAACAAAATTTGTGAGAACATGGTGCAGGATGTTGTTTTTTTTATTCCTTTATTTATTTGTTAGGCACTCTGTGTTACTTAACCGCTACTGTGCCGAGATCTACTGTGGTATTCTGCTGTACAGAATCCACACAGAATCTATTTTTAGATTTCCATTACCATTATTGTTGTCGGTGCCAGTCCATCTCGTCGTGAGTCCATTTGTCCATGTAGTGTATCCATTGATCGTTGTATTGTTCGGTTGCCATTTATTCGGGTAACGTTGGAGGAATGCCTCCGAGAAGAGTGTCAAAGTGTCAGTCGTCATCAGGCAGCCGTGACGGTAAGGCGCGTACCCCAAACGCCACCGTATGGGCTGCGGATCCGGCGACTGACGAGGGTTTGGTGGAGGGGCTGGGAATCGAACCCATGACCATTCGCTTGTAAGGCGAACGTGTAGCCAACTACGCTACGGGACCCCCCTCCGTGCAGGATGTTGTTAAAATAACTAAATTTCTATCAAAAACTGCACTCCTGGAAACAAAACGCTATCAAATTTTGTTACAATTTTATCATAAAAATAACATATTCTGTTAGAAATTTTTAACAGAATCAGATACAAAATATATTGTTTCTGTGCAGTTGGAATTTTTACAGGTCGTGATAGGTCTCCAGATTGTGATCAACAATCATAATTTTTTTTGTTTTTGTCTGAACAAGAATATTTTTCGAGAACATGAAATTAACAACATAAGGCAATCCTTCTCAAATTATATCAGCGTTTTGAGACCTATGGCTGGGAGACTTTTTCTACATCTATTTTAATTGCCTACTATTGGGCAATTCGGTGTTAAGCATTTTTCAAATCATATTATGATATAATCCTGTAACAACATTTGAAAGATAATGGCTACTGAGAACAAAATTGTATCAAAATAAGTTTTAAATATCACAATATGTTAAAATTGTGTTCAATTTTTGTTATGCTCTTCTAGTCGGGTAGTTTTCTCACTCCCTCTCATGAATGATATTATAAACAAAGAGACCTAACGTGTGCTGTTCCATGGCAGAAGCCAAATTTGAGTTGTTTTCACCAAAGTCTCGAGTGAGTGAAAATAACATAAATTTGAGTTGGTGAAACTTCATAGTGGGTGAAAACTCAACACGAGAGGCAAAGTCCTCACCAGATTTTGACGTAGGACTTACGTTTTTCTTTACTGTACTGGGTATCATTAAGATTTTTGGAAATCGAGAGCGTTGCGCTGAGAGGGAAGATTTCAAACGTTACTAGCGCCTTTATCTTTCGATGGATTTTGAAGATTTATATATCAATCGACTCGGACACTCTCAATTTGTCAATTTCATTGAAACTTAAGATTATTAACGATAAGTTATTGAAATTTTCAATTCTTGTCAAAGCCAATAAAAATTTCATATATAACCAATCCCGTGCATTCCTAACACGGACATCAGAATGCAGTATGCCACGGGCCTTGGGGTCCACCGCAAGATTTTCTTTGTGTATAAAAGAAGCAGTGCCTGCCATGTGCGAGTCATTACAATTTGTGACAGCCTACACAGCATGCAATCGCCAGCGGGAGAACTGACGGTGGGCCTGCGAATATGCATGAAAGAAGAGGGCGTTTTTTTGTCATTCTGTACTTGATGATGGTCGGATGCAGTGGTAGGGGAAACTGGGTAGACTTGATCCGCTTTATTGATTTCCGATGTATCACAGCCAAAAATAAATAAACATACGCGATTTCCACACAGACTCTCTAAGAAATATAGTATTCAACTTTACTGATGTATGACAGTCCTTAAATTATTGTTGTTATTGATACACAATCGATTTTTTGGAGTACTGTTAAAAATCGACTTTTAAAATATTAGGGGCCTCTTCACGAACTTGCTTTGATAAAATTAGAAAGGTGTCCTCAGATTTTTTAAATATTTTCCCTTGAAAATACGCGGAATTATCGAATTGCTGTGCGTATACATGAACGGTTTATGTTATTGAATTCGACAGCACATGCAATTTTAAAATTTGGGGAGACTTGATCCCCTTCCTATGAGATCTATGCAATAAATAATTTTACCTACCAACCCTTCATCAAATCCGTCAAATCTACAAAAAATTAGAAGCCTAAGAACAGATTTATATTTTTTGAATATTTCTGCCAAATTTTTGTATGGGTGACTAATGGGGAATCAAGTGCCCATATTAAGACAATAACTTCAAATCCAAATATCCTAAAACTTTGATGGAATGTTGACATTTTCATCAGTACAGATCATTAAGCATATTTATGGCTTGTTGCTGTGAAAAAACGAAAGACTTTGGTCATTGTTATGAAAAGTTGTTCAAATTTTGCGTGACCAATAAAAAATCTTTAGGAAGGTCAAAACATACAAACCGCCCTGCAGAACAAATAAGGTTGTCAATCCAAAAAATAACTCACCACATAAAGGTAATTTGTCTAGAGGATCTATACTAAAAAATACGCTAGAACAAAACTACTTTAGTTCTCGATAAAACAGGGGGTGATCAAGTCTCCCCGGGGATCAAGTCTACCCACCTTACCCTATCGGTTCCCGGGTAGAAGAAAACAGCAAAATAATATCAAATTTAACTATTAATATATGAATAACTGAATAGCAAAATCTGATATTAGTTTGTTTGATATAGTTGCTAAAATATCAAAATAAATTACTCATTTTGCTATTATAACAACAAACCAATAGCAAGATATTTGAAGAAAAGAAAATATCAAAATCAGTTATTATTGGTATGTTAATTGAAAATGCAAATGATAAATGAATAACAAATTTTGCTATGATTGCAAAATGTGTTCTTCATTTGTTGTTCTGCTCTTTTTTGCAATAAAATAACTATTTTTTCTATTATAACAAAACTTGTAGTTGGGATGCTATTTTATGTTATTTATGAATAACATAAGAATAACTTAATCTGATATCATAGCAAAATTTGTTATTATTATGTTATTTGTTTGTTATTCACCTCTACCCGGGTTGCGATGGATGCGATCGCCCATCGCATCGCTCGGAGTTCACGGCTAGAGGCCGATGATGGCTGAGGAAGCGATGGCAGCAGGGGTAGACGAAGAAAAATAAAATTAGCCCAGAGAGATTTAGATTGCTCATCCACGGAAAGTGATTGGTTTCATAATCCACATGATATCGGGATGGGTACGAGTCATGGCATAGGACTGATCTTATGTTAAGTTTTGGTTGGTACAAAACGACACGTACATTAAAACATAGCTATACTATAACAGTTTTTATTCCCAAGCAACAAATCCACAAAAAACAACCCTGGTGGAAATAAAATTTTTGATTAAAATAATTACTTTCATTCATTCGCATAAGGCTTTAGCAATTAAAGATGCTTAATCAGCAATAGTGTTAATATTCATTTTAGATTAGAAAAATTCGCCGTATTACATGTAAATGTTTTTAAAAAGTCCGCAAAAAATAATTTCCGGAAGAATATTTAAATAAACGTTATTTTATACTTTGGTTTTCATTTTCGGAGAAATTATATTATTACTAGACTTAGACTCGGAGTTTGGAGCCAAAGCATTAAATAATTTTTCGTTGACGTGTTAGCAGTACCTCCTCTATTTTAGTAGGGAAGCAACGAAATTGGTGCTGTATTTCTTTGTTAGGAAAACGGGACAGTTCCCCTAATATAGCACATTTTGCCCAAGTATGAAAATTTTATCAATAAAATTTTTATACTTTAAATACTATCAGAAATCTATAAATACCCTACATTTCTCACTTAACTTTTCAAAAGGACCTAAGTACCATTTTTTTCATGAATTTAGCGAGATTTGCTTAAGTAAATAGAGGCTCAATAGTTAGAAACAAAGCAGTTCTAATTATGTATTAAATTATTAGTTTTATTTCCAGAAGTTTTGAATAAAGAAATTAATAATTCTACACAGGAAGTCGTCGTTTCCAATATCAATACCTATAATCAAACTCCATAGATCTAAAAGTTAAAAGTTAAATGTAAATACGTTACGTTTATACAAGTCCTACGTCTTTTCGCGGATATGTTAACCTTCCGGGACTCGCTTCATCCTAAACCGCTCACGCAGTCCCGCATGTATTGTGAACGAGAAACGTGCTTTTTTCGAATCTGTTGTACGGAAGGTTAAAAACATTACCCATTGCTTTTTTTTCGCATTTTACTTATTTTTGGCTTCTTCCACGCAAGGACGGATTTGAGTGAAAGGAACCATGAAGTGAGTTGTTTCGCGGTTCCGTGTAGACAAAATCACGGTTCAGAATTTGCGAGAAATATAGCTAATTATTTTATTACAATTTTCGTATTTTCCACGGGATGTTTACACAGAATGCTTTTGAATTTTTACGCGGCAATGTTCTGCACTTCCACGGAAAATTCGTCTTTAATTCTATGGACAGCTTTTCTGAACTTCCACATTTTACATTTCCATAGAAAATTATTTGGAGTTTATACGCGATGTATAATACTATGTTCACACTAGGGCCTTGTAACATGTTACTCGGCTATCTTGATGAGCTTTCTTTTGTCGATAATTTGAATAACATGTTATTCAGGCCGCCGTAGTGCGAACATAGTATAAGAAGCCATATTTAGTCGTGCGGAAAGATGCGCGGCTACAAAGCAAGACCATGATGAGGGTGGCTGGGTTCGATCCTCGATCCAGTCTTGGAAATTTCTGGTTGGAAACTGTCTCGAGTTCTCTGTGCATAAAAGTGTCATCGTATTAGCCTCATGATATCCGAATGCAAAAGAGGTAACTTGGCTTAGAAACCTCGTAGTTAATAAATGTAGAAGTGCTAATGCAACTGCGAGGCAGCAATGCCCTAAGGGGGGATGGATGCCAATGAAAAACGAGAAGATACGCGATGTGCTCCTGAATTCATTCGATAAATTCTTTGCCAACGCAAGGATGTGCAAGCTGAGGATAAAAGGCCGTTTCTTCAACTATAGCATCATCAACGTGCACTGCCCACACGAAGGGAGATCCGACGACGAGAAAGAAGCGTTCTATGCGCAGCTGGAGCAGACATACGATGGATGCCCACTGCGGGACGTCAAAATCGTCATCGGTGACATAAACGCACTGGTAGGAAGGAAGGAAATGACTGGTCATCGGACCGGGTAGACTGCATACCGCATCGAACGACAACGGCAAATGATACATAAACTTTGCAGCCTCCCGCGGAATGGTAGTCCGAAGCACTTTCTTCCCCAGAAAGAATATCCACAAGGCCACATGGAAATCAACTAATCAAGTAACGGAAAACCAAATCGACCACGTTCTAATCGACGGTAATTTTTTCTCCGACATCACGAACGTACGCACTTACCGCAGTGCGAATATTGAATCCGACCACTACCTCGTCGCAGTATGTCTGCGCTCAAAACTCTCGACGGTGATCAACACGCGTCGGAGTCGTCCGCCGCGGCTTAACATTGGGCGGCTACAAGACGGTAGACTAGCCCAAGACTACGCGCAGCAGCTGGAAGTGGCACTCCCAACGGAAGAGCAGCTAGGCGCAGCATCTCTTGAAGATGGCTGGAGAGATATTCGATCCGCCATTGGAAGCACCGCAACCGCTACACTAGACACGGTGGCTCCGGATCAGAGAAACGACTGGTATGACGGCGAATGTGAGCAGTTAGTTGAGGAGAAGAATGCAGCATGGGCGAGATTGCTGCAACACCGCACGAGGGCGAACGAGGCACGATACAAACGGGCGCGGAACAGACAAAACTCGATTTTCCGGAGGAAAAAGCGCCAGCAGGAAGATCGAGACCGTGAAGAGACGGAGGAACTGTACCGCGCTAATAACGCACGAAAGTTCTATGAGAAGTTGAACCGTTCACGTAAGGGCCACGTGCCACAGCCCGATATGTGTAAGGACATAAACGGGAACCTTCTTACGAACGAGCGTGAGGTGGTCCAAAGGTGGCGGCAGCACTACGAAGAGCACCTGAATGGCGATATGGCAGACAACGGTGGCGGTATGGTAATGAACCTAGGAGCACGCGCGCAGGACATGCGACTTCCGGCTCCGAATCTCCAGGAAATCCAGGAAACTACCAGGACAGCTGTTTAAACACGGTGGTGAAGCACTGGCTAGAGCGCTGCACTGGGTGATTACCAAGGTTTGGGAGGATGAGGTTCTACCGCAGGAGTGGATGGAAGGTGTCGTGTGTCCCATCTACAAAAAGGGCGATAAGCTGGATTGTAGCAACTACCGCGCAATCACATTGCTGAACGCCGCCTACAAGGTACTCTCCCAAATCTTATGCCGTCGACTAGCACCAATTGCAAGAGAGTTCGTGGGCAGGACCAGACGGGATTTATGGGTGAACGCTCTACCACAGACCAGGTGTTCGCCATACGTCAGGTATTGCAGAAATGCCGCGAATACAACGTGCCCACACATCATCTATTTATCGACTTCAAAGCCGCATATGATACAATCGATCGGGACCAGCTATGGTAGCTAATGCACGAAAACGGATTTCCGGATAAACTGATACGGTTGATCAAGGCGACGATGGATCGGGTGATGTGCGTAGTTCGAGTTTCAGGGGCATTCTCGAGTCCCTTCCGAAACACGCAGAGGGTTACGGCAAGGCGATGGTATTTCGTGTCTGCTATTCAACATCGCTTTGCAAGAATAATACGAAGGCCAGGGATTGACACGAGTGGTACGATTTTCACGAAGTCCGTCCAGTTCTTTGGTTTCGCCGACGACATTGATATCATGGCACGTAACTTTGAGAGGATGGAGGAAGCCTACATCAGACTGAAAAGCGAAGCTAAACGGATTGGACTAGTCATCAACACGTCGAAGACGAAGTACATGATAGGAAGAGGCTCAAGAGAGGTCAATGTGAGCCACCCACCACGAGTTTTTATCGGTGGAGACGAAATCGAGGTGGTTGAAGAATTCGTGTACTTGGGCTCACTGGTGACCGCCGATAACGATACCAGCAGAGAAATTCGTAGACGCATAGTGGCTGGAAATTGTACGTACTTTGGACTCCGCAAGACGCTTCGATCGAATAGAGTTCGCCGCCGTACCAAACTGACTATCTACAAAACGCTTATAAGACCGGTAGTTCTCTACGGACACGAGACCTGGACGATGCTCGTGGAGGACCAACGCGCACTGGGAGTCTTCGAAAGGAAAGTGTTGCGTACCATCTATGGTGGGTTGCAGATGGCGGACGGTACGTGGAGGAGGCGAATGAACCACGAGTTGCATCACCTGTTGGGAGAACCATCCATCGTTCACACCGCGAAAATCGGAAGACTGCGGTGGGCCGGGCACGTAGCCAGAATGTCGGACAGTAATCCGGTAAAAATGGTTCTCGACAACGATCCGACGGGAACAAGAAGGCGAGGTGCACAGCGGGCAAGGTGGATCGATCAGGTGGAGGACGACTTGCGGACCCTCCGCAGACTGCGTGGTTGGCGAAGTGCAGCCATGAACCGAGCTGAATGGAGAAGTCTTTTATGTGCAGCACAGGCCACTCCGGCCTTAGTCTGATGATAAATAAATTCTTTGCCTGAACAAATATGGACTAACGTTAATGTCCTGAACCATGCAAACAAATAAATTTGGAACAAAAACCCCTTTCAAAAATCATCAACATACACACTCTAACTGTAGAAGCGTGGTTTGGTTATCATAACAAAACAAAACTCGAAGAGTCAACCACCCTGACCGGTCGTTCACCCGAAAAATGGAATCCTGGCTCTGATACGTTGTTTTGGTCTCCAACATTGGATCTGAGGACAGACATTTGGAGGAAGCACCTAACAGCGAGGTTAAATATATTCAACGCGATTATTTTTTTTCTTCCTCTTCTAGGAATTTTCAAATTTATTTATTATGACAGCTAGCTTTTGACCGATTGCACTGCCACACTTTCGCAGCCTATCTGAAAGTTTTTGCTGGTTTTGTTTGTCAGTCGATGCCCGCTCAGGATGTGCAACAATCAGCGCGATATAGACCACGCCTAAAAGACTAGCAAATTTATAAAACGCAGTGCATTTTCATTTTAATTTAGATACTTTTCACCGTCAAATCGATTCTTTACTGCATGGTAGCATAAACACAAGTATTTTGATTTGCTATTCAGTTTGCCCAGAACAACAATTTAAGCAGAGAAACTTCATTGCCATAACCCAAAAACATCACTCGCCGGTTTGGCGGCTAAACGTACGTAAGTCTCCTTGGTTCCCTGCAGGCTCACATAAACGCAACAAAGCAAATTATTATCTTCCCCCGGTAGGATACTGACTGCCCCTCTGCCTGGATGGATCGAAGCACACAGCCAGCCGGTAATTTCAGGATCAGCGCAATCCAATTTTCGCGTGCTACCACGCAAGGCACGCCTCATCTGGAAGTAATCAGTTTCTGCAGTTGCTGTCGCTGTGCTTTCCTCGGTAACAGCGGGGAGTGCTGCCGCGTACATACGTGGTTCCATTTCAGGGTTGGTTCGCGGCAAAGATGTATCCACATTTTGCGCTTGCGGTCCGAGCGACGCTGCTCCGTTGTCGAGGATAGCGTTGCTTCTTCCGTGTTACGCATAGCAAACGTTAGCACGCCGCCGCCGCACCGAACCGGGCACAGCAATTTATATGCGGTTTGCTCCTGGTGTTCCTCTTGAAACCAGTCAGCACAAGCCAGATGTGGGGGCCAAAAAGAAAAGGCTGGGTAGGAAGGGCAAAGCATGTTTATTGCGATGGACCATGAAGTGTGCGACGAGACCCAGACAAGAAGATTAAAGCGTCCATCCGTCAAGAATCAGGGTCAGTGTACGAGAAAGGGAACTCAGGGAATAATCCTCGTCACGTTTTCCACTCGATTTGGTCAGTGATTCCCAATGTGGGTCTGAATAAACTGTGATGACGGTTGAAAAGTATTCGAATGAGCCAGTACCTATAGCTTCTCTCTGTTACCATTCGATATCTGCAACTTACATTCGACAATGAAAACCCCTCGTTATCCATCGTTATAATTCATTTTCCAATACTTTGCTGGAAGAGAAACAAGCACAGGAAAGAGATTCTGATCTCAGGCATTATTGTTTACTTTCAAATTAAGGTTCGAGTGGCTTGTGCAGTATGCAAAAGTTGTCTCTAGAAGTCTAGGTAATTTTGCATTATTTGTGGAGATTTTATATTTATTTATTGCTCATACTCTGATTTCTTTATTATCAATTTCCTAATTTTTTATGGAAAAGTTATATATTTTTTTAAAAAGAGTTTTAATTTTAGTCCGAATCATCTTCTACTTAACCCAACGTAGTTTTCCAATGTTCACGGTTTGTGCGATGGATAGACAAGAATTCTCGGAAATCCTGAAGTAATTTTAGAAAATCCTCCGCTACTATCAACATCTTACATGTAACTCTGAGTAAATTATAAGGCCCGAGGGGTTCCTTCTAGAATTTTAGGGAATTTATTATTAGTTCTGATGATCTGGGGGTGTTCCTTTTGAAATTATGGAGAATTTATTCTATTGAGACAGGATCCTGTCCTTCGAAGGGCTTCCAGTGAAGATTCTAAAGAGTTTTCAGTTGATTTTTTTGAGGATTCCCATTGAGGATGCTGGAAGATTTTTCAGAGATGTTCCTAAAACCTAGTAGAATTTTGAAAGGAATTCTTGGGAGATATTGCTGAAGTAATTACCGCAGAAACTCGTTGATGAATACCTGAAGGAATTCCAGGAAAAAAATTCCACGAGAAGTTTCTTCAGGGATTCAAGTAGGAATATTTGGAGAAAGTCCAAGAATAATTCCTATAACAGTTCCAGGAGGAACTCTCAGAGAAATTTGAAGATTAACGGCTGGAGAATTTTCAGGAAGAAGTTCAGGATGAATTTCCTAAAATTCTACTTGGTGCTCCTTCAGAAATTACTTCTGGAGATCTTATCCAGGAATTCGTGCTGAATTCTTCAAGAAATTCATTCTGAATTCCCCCGGAATTTGTTCTAAATTCCCCCAGGAATTCATTCTAAGTTCCCCCAGGAATTCACTTTCAAGTCCTACAGGAATTCTATCCGAATCTTCCCAGGAATTTATTCTGAATTCCAAAAGGCGTGAGCTATTCCAAGAATTTCTAGAGTAACTCCAAGATAAGTTTCGGAAAGACTCAAAGATGAACTTTTGGAGAAACTCCATGAGGAGCTCCACGAAGAATAACTGGATCAAAGATGAATTGTTGAAGGAACTCCGAAACGGAACTTTAAGAAGAATTCCTAAAAGAACTTTGGATGCAATTCCAGAAGAGCTCCTGAAAATTAAAGGAGAAATATTTGTAAGAAATTCTAGAAAGAAATCCTGGAGGAACTCCAGAAGTAATTTCAGGAGGCACTCAAGGAGTAATTTCGGGAGGAGTTTAAAAAAGAATTTTCGGAAGGATTCCCGTAAGAACTCCAAAAAGATATCCTGAATAAACGCTAGGTAGAATTCTAGAAAGAAGTTCAAGAATAATTCCGGAAGAAAAACGAAGAAGAATTACCGAAGAGACGCTTGGCGGAATCCCTGAAAAAATCCTGGAGGATCTCCAGGAGGATTCCCTCTAGGAGGAGTTCCCGGAGGAACTCCAGGAGTAATTTTCTGAAGAGCTCCAGGAGTAATTTCCAGGAAAAAATCCTGGAGGAACTTAAACAGAATGAATTCCTGGGGGAATTCAACATAAATTCCTGGGTTAATTTGAAACGAATACCTGGGGGAATTCAAAATGAATTCCTGGGAGAATTCAAAATGAATTCCTGAGAGAATTCAAAATGAATTCCTAAGTGAATTCAAAATGAATTCCTGGGGGAATTCAAAATGACTTCCTGGGGAAATTCAAAATGAATTCTTGAACGATTTCATAATGAATTCCTGAATTTCAAACTGAATTGCTTGGGGAATTTAAAATAAATTTCTGGGGCATTCAAATGAATTCCGGGGGAATTCAAAATGAATTCTGAGGGGAATTCAAAATGAATTCTGGGGAATTCAAAATGAATTCCTGGGGGAACTCAAAATGAATTTCTGGCGGAATTCAAAATGAATCACTGATAGAATTCAAAATGAATTTCAATGGGAATTCAAAATGAATTCCTGGGGGAATTCAAAATGAATTCCGGGGGGAATTCAAAATAAATTCCTGGGGGAATTCAAAATGAATTCCGGGGGGAATTCAAAAGGAATTCCGGGGGAATTCAAAACTAATTCCTGGGGAAATGCAAAATGAATTCCTGGAGGACTTCAAAAGGAATTCCGGGGGGAATTCAAAATTAATTCCGGAGGGAGTTCAAAATGAATTCCGGGGGGAATTCAAAATGAATTCAAGGGGGAATTCAAAATGAATTCCGGGGGAAATTCAAAATGAATTCCAGGGGGAATTCAAAATGAATTCAGAAATTCAAATGAATTCTGGGGAATTCAAGAATGAATAATTCAGAATGAATTCAGAATGAATTCCTGGGGAAATTCAGAATGAATTCCTGAGGAGACTCAGGATATTTTTTTTTAATTGGAACTCCTCCAGATATTACTTCTGTAGATCCTCCTGTAGTTCTTCCAAATATTTCTCCTCTCTATTTCTGCTGTACCCTAGCGAACGGCTTTCAATCTGTTGATTTTCAAATAATAACTTTGGTTTATCGATTATCCCTCATACTAAATAAATCAATATAAATCCCTAAACAAAATTCTGAGTTTTAAATTCTCAAAATTTGACATATCGTCATTACTTTACCAGTTCAGATTACAGTGTTCAGCCTGGCCAGCGCACTTGCGCCGCGATTCAACTTCGTTTCCCCCAGTAACCATAATCTTATAAACTGCACAAATCATCAAAATTCTTATCCCGTTTTCTCGGTATAAGAGAATTATTTATTTTTCTTGCACATTTGAAGAATTCAAAATGAATTCCGTGGGGAATTCAGAATGAGTTCGAGGAAATTCAAGAATGAATTTGGAGAATTCAGAATGAATTCCTGGGAAATTCAGAATGAATTCCTGGAGGATTCAAAAAGGAATTCGGGGAAATTCAGAATGAATTTGGGGAGAATTCAGAATGAATTCAAGAAATTCAGAATGAATTCCAGGGGAATTCAAAATGAATTTTGGAGAATTCAGAATGAATCCTGGGAATTCAGAATGAATTCGGGGAATTCAAAATAAATTCCTGGGGAATTCAGAATGAATTCGGGGAATTCAGAATGAATTCCTGGGGAAATTCAGAATGAATTCTTAGGGGAATTCAGAATGAATTCCGGGGGAAATTCAGATTGAATTCCTGGGGGAATTCAGAACGAATTCCGAGGGGAGTTCAGATTGAATTCCGGGGAGAGTTCAGAATGAATTCCGAGGGGAGTTCAGAATGAATTCCGGGGGAGTTCAGAATGAATTCTGGGAATTCAGAAATGAATTCCTGAAATTCAGAATGAATTCTGGGAATTCAGAATGAATTCCTGAGGAATTCAGAATGAATTCCTGGGGAATTCAGAATGAATTCCTGGGAAATTCAGAATGAATTCCTGGGGAATTCAGAATGAATTCTGGGGAATTCAGAATGAATTCAGAAATTCAGAATGAATTCCTGGAAATTCAGAATGAATTCCTGGGGAATTCAGAATGAATTCTGGAAATTCAGAATGAATTCCTGAAATTCAGAATGAATTCCTGGGGAATTCAGAATGAATTCCTGGGGAAATTCAGAATGAATTCCTGGGGAATTCAGAATGAATTCTGGAAATTCAGAATGAATTCTGGGAATTCAGAATGAATTCTGGGGAAATTCAGAATGAATTCAGGGGAATTCAGAATGAATTCCTGGGGAAATTCAGAATGAATTCCTGGGGAATTCAGAATGAATTCAGAATTCAGAATGAATTCAAATTCAAAATGAATTCCTGGGGAATTCAGAATGAATTCAGGGTATTCAGAATGAATTCAGGGGTAATACAGAATTAATTCCTGGGGTAATACAGAATTAATTCCTGGGGAATTCAGAATTAATTCCAGGAGAATTAAAAATCAATTCCGGGGGGAATTCAGAATGAATTCCGGGGGGAATTCAGAATGAATTCCTGGGGTAATTCAGAATTAATTCCGGGGGGTATTCAGAATTAATTCCGGGGAGAATTCAGAATGAATTCCGGGGGAAATTCGGAATGAATTCCGTGAGGAATTCGGAATGAATTCCGGGGGGAATTCAGAATGAATTCCAGGGGAAATTCAGAATGAATTCCGGAGGGAATTCAGAATTAATTCCGGAGGGAATTCAGAATGAATTCTGGGGGGAATTCGGAATGAATTCCGGGGGAATTCAGAATGAATTCCGGGGGAATTCAGAATTAATTCCGAGAGGAATTCAGAATTAATTCCGGAGGGATTTCTGAACGAATTCCAGGGGGAATTCAGAATGAATTCCGGGGGGAATTCAGAATGAATTCCGGGGGGAATTCAGAATGAATTCCGGGGGGAATTCAAAATGAATTCCGGGGAGAATTCAGAATGAATTCCGGGGGGAATTCAGAATGAATTCCAGGGGGAATTCAGAATGAATTCCGGGGGGAATTCAGAATGAATTCCAGGGGAATTCAGAATGAATTCCGGGGGGAATTCAGAATGAATTCCGGGGGGAATTCAGAATGAATTCCGGGGGAATTCAGAATGAATTCCGGGGGGAATTCAGAATGAATTCCGGGGGAATTCAGAATGAATTCCGGGGGAATTCAGAATGAATTCCGGGGGAATTCAGAATGAATTCCGGGGGAATTCAGAATGAATTCCGGGGGGAATTCAGAATGAATTCCAGGGGGAATTCAGAATGAATTCCGGGGGGAATTCAGAATGAATTCCGGGGGGAATTCAGAATGAATTCCGGGGGGAATTACGAATGAATTCCGGGGGGAATTACGAATGAATTCCGGGGGGAATTACGAATGAATTCCGGGGGGAATTACGAATGAATTCCGGGGGGAATTCAGAATGAATTCCGGAAGGAATTCAGAATGACTTACGGGGGGAAATCTGAATGAATTCCTGGGGGAATTCTGAATGAATTCCAGGGGGAATTCAGAATGAATTCCAGGGGGAATTCAGAATGAATTCCTGGGGGAATTCAAAATGAATTCCTGGGGGAATTCAGAATGAATTCCTGGGGGAATACAGAATGAATTCCTGGGGGAATTCAGAATGAATTCCTGGGGAAATAGAGAATGAATTCTTGGGGGAATTCTGATTGAATTTCTGGGGGAGTTCAGAATAAATTCCTGGGGAATTCAGAATGAATTCCTGGGGGAATTCAGAATGAATTCCTGGGGGAATTCAGAATGAATTCCTGGGGGAATTCAGAATGAATTCTTGGGGGAATTCAGAATGAATTCCTGAGGGAATTCGGAATGAATTCCTTAGGGAATTCGGAATGAATTCCTGAGGGATTTCAGGATGAATTCATGGGGGAATTCGGAATGAATTCCTGGGATAATTCGGAATGAATTCCTGGGGAAGTTCAGAATGAATTCCTAGGGGATTTCAGAATAAATTCCTGGAAGAACTCAAAATGAATTCCTGGGGAAATTCAAAATGAATTCCTGGGGTAACTCAGAAAGAAGTCCTGTGGGAATTCAGAATGAATTCTGGGAATTCAGAATGAATTCCTGGAATTCAGAATGAATTCCTGGGAATTCAGAATGAATTCTGGGAATTCAGAATGAATTCTGGGAATTCAGAATGAATTCCTGGGGAATTCAGAATGAATTCCTGGGAATTCAGAATGAATTCCCTGGGGAATTCAGAATGAATTCCTGGGAATTCAGAATGAATTCCTGAATTCAGAATGAATTCTGGGAATTCAGAATGAATTCCTGGGAATTCAGAATGAATTCTGAAATTCAGAATGAATTCCTGGGAATTCAGAATGAATTCCTGGGAATTCAGAATGAATTCTGGGAATTCAGAATGAATTCCTGGGGAATTCAGAATGAATTCCTGGGGAATTCAGAATGAATTCCTGGGAATTCAGAATGAATTCCTGGGAATTCAGAATGAATTCCTGGGGAATTCAGAATGAATTCCTGGGAATTCAGAATGAATTCTGGGAATTCAGAATGAATTCCTGGGAATTCAGAATGAATTCCTGGGGAATTCAGAATGAATTCTGGGAATTCAGAATGAATTCCTGAAATTCAGAATGAATTCCTGGGGAATTCAGAATGAATTCCTGGGAATTCAGAATGAATTCTGGGAATTCAGAATGAATTCCTGGGAATTCAGAATGAATTCCTGGGAATTCAGAATGAATTCCTGGGGAATTCAGAATGAATTCCTGGGGAATTCAGAATGAATTCTGGGAATTCAGAATGAATTCCTGAATTCAGAATGAATTCCTGGGGAATTCAGAATGAATTCTGGGAATTCAGAATGAATTCCTGGGAATTCAGAATGAATTCTGGGGAATTCAGAATGAATTCCTGAATTCAGAATGAATTCCTGGGAATTCAGAATGAATTCCTGGGAATTCAGAATGAATTCCTGGGGAATTCAGAATGAATTCCTGGGGAATTCAGAATGAATTCCTGGGGAATTCAGAATGAATTCCTGGGGAAGTCAGAATGAATTCCTGGGGAATTCAGAATTCATTCCTGGGGAATTCAGAATTATTTTCATTTATTTAGTTAACATCTAAACAGATAACACTGAATCAACAATTTGACGCCACAATGCACGGTTCGAGGCCGCATCTCTCCATCCTCGGATACGCCCCACGCTCGCCAAGTCGTTCTGCACCTGGTCTGCCCATCTCGCTCGCTGCGCTCCACGCCGTCTCGTACCTGCCGGATCGGAAGCGAACACCATCTTTGCAGGGTTGCTGTCCGGCTTTCTTGCAACATGTCCTGCCCATCGTTCCCTTCCGGCTTTAGCTACCTTCTGGATACTGGGTTCGCCGTAGAGTTGGGCGAGCTCATGGTTCATTCTTCGCCGCCACACACCGTCTTCTTGCACACCGCCAAAGATGGTCCTAAGCACCCGTCTCTCGAATACTCCGAGTGCTTGCAAGTCCTCCTCGAGCATTGTCCATGTTTCATGTCCGTAGAGGACTACCGGTCTTATTAACGTCTTGTACATGACACATTTGGTGCGGTGGCGAATCTTTTTCGACCGCAGTTTCTACTGGAGCCCGTAGTAGGCCCGACTTCCACAGATGATGCGCCTTCGTATTTCACGACTAACGTTGTTGTCAGCCGTTAGCAAGGATCCGAGGTAGACGAATTCCTCGACCACCTCGAAGGTATCCCCGTCTATCGTAACACTGCTTCCCAGGCGGACCCTGTCGCGCTCGGTTCCACCCACAAGCATGTACTTTGTCTTTGACGCATTCACCACCAGTCCAACTTTTGTTGCTTCACGTTTCAGGCGGGTGTACAGTTCTGCCACCTTTGCAAATGTTCGGCCGACAATGTCCATGTCATCCGCGAAACAAATAAATTGACTGGATCTGTTGAAAATCGTACCCCGGCTGTTACACCCGGCTCTCCGCATGACACCTTCTAGCGCAATGTTGAACAACAGGCACGAAAGTCCATCACCTTGTCTTAGTCCTCGGCGCGATTCGAACGAACTGGAGTGTTCGCCCGAAATCTTCACACAGTTTTGCACACCATCCACCGTTGCTTTGATCAGTCTGGTAAGCTTCCCAGGAAAGCTGTTCTCGTCCATAATTTTCCATAGCTCTACGCGGTCTATACTGTCGTATGCCGCCTTGAAATCAACGAACAGATGGTGCGTTGGAACCTGGTATTCACGGCATTTTTGAAGGATTTGCCGTACAGTAAAGATCTGGTCCGTTGTCGAGCGGCCATCAACGAAGCCGGCTTGATAACTTCCCACGAACTCGTTCACTAATGGTGACAGACGACGGAAGATGATCTGGGATATCACTTTGTAGGCGGCATTAAGGACGGTGATCGCTCGAAAGTTCTCACACTCCAGTTTGTCGCCTTTCTTGTAGATGGGGCATATAACCCCTTCCTTCCACTCCTCCGGTAGCTGTTCGGTTTCCCAGATTCTGACTATCAGTTTGTGCAGGCAAGTGGCCAGCTTTTCCGGGCCCATCTTGATGAGCTTCCAGCTCCGATACCGTCCTTACCAGCTGCTTTATTGGTCTTTAGCTGTTGAATGGCATCCTTAACTTCCCTCAAGGTGGGGGATGGTTGGCTTCCATCGTCCGCTGAACTGACGTTGTCATCTCCTCCGCTGCCTTGACTTTCACTGCCTGTACTCTCAGCGCCATTCAGATGTTCCTCGTAGTGCTGCTTCCACCTTTCGATCACCACACGTTCGTCCGTCAAGATGCTCCCATCCTTATCCCGGCACATTTCGGCTCGCGGCACGAAGCCTTTGCGGGATGCGTTGAGCTTCTGATAAAACTTGCGTGTTTCTTGAGAACGGCACAGCTGTTCCATCTCCTCGCACTCCGCTTCTTCCAGACGGCGTTTCTTTTCCTGAAAAGGCGGGTCTGCTGTCTCCGCTTCCATCTATAACGTTCCACGTTCTGCCGGGTACCTTGCTGCAGCGCGACCGCCCGCGCTGCGTCTTTCTCCTCCAGAATCTGTCTGCACTCTTCGTCGAACCAATCGTTCCGTCGACTTCGACCCATATACCCGACGTTGTTCTCCGCTGCGTCGTTAATGGCTGCTTTAACTGTATTCCATCGAGCTCACCCTCTTCCGGCAACGCTGCCTCGAGATGCTGCGCGTATGCAGTGGCGACATCAGGTTGCTTCAGTCGCTCTAGGTCGTACCGCGGCGGTCGTCGGTACCGAACATTGTTGATGACGGATAGTTTTGGGCGCAGTTTAACCATCACCAGATAGTGGTCAGAGTCGATGTTAGCGCCTCGATATGTCCTGACGTCGATAATGTCGGAGAAGTGCCGTCCATCAATCAGAACGTGGTCGATTTGTGATTCTGTCTGCAGTGGTGATCTCCAGGTGTACCGATAGGGAGGCTGTGTTGGAAGTAGGTGCTGCGAATCGCCATATTCTTGGAGGCGGCGAAATCAATTAGTCGTAGGCCGTTTTCGTTCGTCAGCCGGTGAGCGCTGAACTTTCCAATAGTCGGTCTAAACTCCTCCTCTTGGCCAACCTGAGCGTTCAAATCTCCTATGATGGTTTTGACGTCGTGGCTTCGACAGCTGTCATATTCCTGTTTCAACCGCACGTTGAATGCGTCCTTATCATTATCAGTGCTTCCGGAGTGTGGGCCATGGACGTTGATTATGCTAAAGTTGATTACCCTCAACCTGCACATTCTTTCATTGATCGGCCACCACCCGATAACACGCCTTGGTTTATCGCCCATCTTTATGAAAGCTGTTTCCAGCTCGTGTGTGTTTCCGCAGCTCTGCTAGATGGTATGGTTACTTCTAAACGTTCGCACCATTGATCTCTTCCAACAAACCTCCTGCATCGCTACGATGCCGAATCCACGGTCCTTGAGTACATCGGCGAGTATGTATGAAGTTGAGAGATTTGCAGTCCCACGAACCGAGTTTCCAATCGCCAGTCCCTTTTTCTTCGCAGTTGTCTTCGCCGATGGTTCCGGTTCGTACCCTCATGTTGATTGTTCGTTGCGTATGTTTTTTTGAAGGCTTGCTTGCAGGGCCTGACACTAAACCTCCTAAATTTCCGAAGGACCATTCCTTCTTATTTCCGGTGGACCATGGTGCACAGTTTCACTTTAGAGTCCCTCGCTGGCACTCGGACGATGATCAGCCGCCCTAACATGGAGAACAGACGCTATTGTGAGCCGATCCTGACATGGAGAACAGACGCTCAATAAGATTTGTACCTCCGAAGAGGAGCAAACCCCCCCTTCCCTGCAGCATACGACCATAGTTCCCACCGGGGTTGGTTACCCGATCTTCCCTAAGGTTGCTCGTATCCCGGCCAGCACCGCGGGGAGGTAGGGATAGGAGTTGCTGGGTAAGAGGCTAAGGACCGCGAGATGGGGTCTATTTTATTCCTTCAGGTACGCGAAGTACCAATGGTACGCTTTACCCAGCATTTGCCGTGCCGAATTAATTCCTGGGGAATTCAGAATTCATTCCTGGGGAATTCAGAATGAATTACTGGGGAATTCAGAATGAATTACTGGGGAATTCAGAATGAATTCCTGGGGAATTCAGAATGAATTCCTGGGGAATTCAGAATGAATTCCTGGGGAATTCAGAATGAATTCCTGGGGAATTCAGAATGAATTCCTGGGGAATTCAGAATTCATTCCTGGGGAATTCAGAATTCATTCCTGGGGAATTCAGAATTCATTCCTGGGGAATTCAGAATTCATTCCTGGAGGAATTCAGAATGAATTCCTGGAGGAATTCAGAATGAATTCCTGGGGGAATTCAGAAAGAATGACTGGAGGAATTCAGAAAGAATTCCAGGAGGAATTCAGAATGAATTTCTGGAGGAAAAAAAATTATTTGGAAAATTCCCGAAGCAATTTCAGGAGTAAATCAAAAAGGATATGCTTATGGAACTTCAGGATGGATTCCTGGAAGAGCTTCAGGAATCCGATGGAACCAAAGAAGGAATCACTACAGAAGTTCCAGGATGATGTTCTGAAGGAACTCTCAAAAATATCTGGGCGGAGTTATCGTAGGAACTCCAGGAGGAATTTCTGATGGAATTCGAGAAGGAATTCTTTCAAGAATTTCATACCACATTTGTGGAAGAACTTCAGAGTGGAATTGTGCGGGAACTGCAGGAGAAATTGCTGTGGGCTCCTCAAGGGGAATTTCTGGCTGAACTTCAGGAAATATTCGTGTAGGAACTGCAGAAGAAATTAGTGTTGAAACTCTCTAAGATCTCTTTGTAAAGCTCATTCTAGAAATCCAGGAGGAGTTCCTAGTTGAACTCCAGGAAGAATTTAGTTAAGAACTACAGGAGTAATTTCTGTTGGATTCTCCTGATTGGAATCCTGGAGGATTACCACGATGGGTTTCTGGAAGAACTCTAAAAGGTATATTCAACGAGGATTCCTGAATCTCTAATTTCATAAATTGCTAAATTTTAGTTTCTAGATTCCTGAATTCCTACATTCCTAAATCTCTAAGTTCCTTAGTTCCTAAATTCGTCGCCACCCACAACCAGGACGTTAGGAAAGAAGATTTACGGCTCGATTGTGTGCTATTTAATAGATGGTATCTATGCCTCCCATTCACATTCTGTCGCTTCATACTTGTTCGTACCCCAGCAAACGGCTTTCAATCCATGACTGCTGGCATCAAGAAGATTTGCAGGTTTCTGATAATTTTTAGTAATATCGATTTTACTAACAAGATTAAGAGAACTTAAAATGTAAAAATTGTTGCAATTGAATTTGTGGAAAACTTGAGAATCGCTGTTGTTAATAATTACGAACGATTTTTACTGAAAACGTGCCAACAATGCCTGCAACTGTTGTTGTTGGTTGTAGTTGCAAGAGGCCCGAATTGGTAAACTGTATGCTCGACAAAAAAATCTCCTATTGTCGAAACCTTATGGATCTTACTCCAGCCAAGGTCTAGAAGCACACGCAGAGCGAAACTGCGGATGACCGACCGGAGCCTGCACTCTCTGGAGTAGAGTCCTACCGTAACGAAAAAGAGCAAAACTCACAAGAAAAAGAAAGAAAAATAAGCCCAGCATTAAACCTCGAGTGTAATAAGAATTGGATTAAGGTTTGTAACATGCAACGACGCTGTACCATCAGTGCTTACGGCCGAGCAAAGGCGCAAAACCAATCGGAGAAGCACAGAAGATAACAACCTACCATAAAAACGTAAGCAAGGATGTGGGGAATGAGTGGCGTGGAAGGATGAGACACTCAGAGTCCCAACTGTGCATCTGAGAAGGAAGGATTTCTGTTTTGCGGCTGGTTCTGTGCCACTGGTGATTTCTTCTTTTTGTATTTCCTCTGCCCAGGAGAAAAGGTTGGTAGCCCGAGCAGCCGCAAAACCAGTAGCACAAGCCAGTAGTGATGGACACAGAGCGGACAGGTATGGGCTATAAATTAAAATAGTAATTTTGGGGTTTTTCGCAGAACTGATGCGTGGGTTTCACGTCCGTGGGTCGATGGTTGATCTTTTGTTCGTGGGCTGAAAGAAGGAGATGAAATTGTGTGCTTTGTTGGATTTACTGCTTGCGAGGATGTAAATTAACTTTGTTTATTACAGTGGAGAGTCGTTCGTAAATCAAGCCCGAAATCGAAGTCAATGTACAGATACAACAAAAATACAACAATCTCTCCCCAGCAAGGATAATTTAATCAGTTTGACAGAGTACAGATCAAGGAATCGAATTAGCTTGCCAAGTTAAGCAAATATGCTATCCCTCATATGTTCATACATGTGAGAATCTGTACTTTCTGAACATGTATTAACATGTTTCATACTATTCATACTCAACCGATTCGAAAGCTAATAGCATTCGTTTTAAAAACTTATAAATCAGATTGATACTATTGTACTTTGGAGAGAATCGGCAATACATTTTTTTTTAATTATCTGTCCCTTTATTCTTGTTGGTTGGACGGAAACATACCCCGAAAAATAAAAATTGTAGAATATGAATAATTCTAAATAAAGAAACTCTTGAGGTTTTCTTTTTCCGTTTTCCTGTTTGACAGCTTTGCTATTATGATATTTCGAGACGGTATTATGCAAAAATAAATTAAAAGGGTTCAATATAAACCTGCTTGCCATTCAACCAGATTAAAAAAAACGATTTTCTGTCCTTCTTCGACATAATCCTAACAATTGGTGCATCCTACCCAAGTAACATTTTTGGTTTTATGACAGTCATGAAAACCATTATTTGCTCTACATGACTTCGATAAAACTAGCATAAAACCAAAATGTTACTAGGATATTTTAACCAAAAAGAGTCTGATAGCGTAGATTGGCAATCCTCATCAGAATATCTGTTCATGCTCTACAGGTAAAGAATTCAAACGATCTGTAGCCGAGCTCGCTGTAATTTTTCCGCACAATGGCAGCTTCCATGTTATTAAGTCTCCACACCTTTCAACCCAAAGCGAACAGAAGCTCCATCTTGACAAATGACCTATCCATTTGGGTATGGCGAAGTAGATGGCAAACGATAAACTCGCGCGCATGCAAATTCTGCGAACCGAGGCGAAACTGATCTGCCGCGCGCAGACCTGCGTTCACGATCAGAAAAAAAACACATCGACAAACGGCCATTGGAGTGCAATTTTCGTCTCGTAAATACCGAAATAACAGCGAATCCTTTAATTTATTGTTGCTACCGGAATTTAATAGAGGGATTTCACTCGCCCCAATCAAGCTACCGAAGAAACGGCTTAGCGATCGCGTCGAATAATGGTAATAAAATGCTTCCTTATTTATCAAGCAAGCGTCCTGGCGTAGTGTTGGCGTCACATCGGACGATCTCCACAGCTACTGGTGTTGCAAAATACAACGAAAATTTGCTTCTCGCTTCCTCTCCTCGAGAAGCACTCGAATCGGCAACATGGGTCATGCGACTGTTTTAATTGACCGACTCGGCAAGAGGTTTGCTGATCGCCCTGCCAGACTCGAAAAGTGGATATTCACGCTCGCAAATTACATATGGCGTAAAAAATGACTTTTGAATTAACATAAACAAATTTTTATGTAAATTGCATGCGAAAATGAATGCTAATGGGAACTGGATGCAATATATTTCATTTGGGCGGTTTGGTCAACAATTAACGGACAAAAGGTGTGAAGTCTTAAACGTGCATGTGTAGTGCATAAGAGCACCTATTCAAACATAATGGTTGTGGTTAAAAGGAGGAACGGAAAGCACTGGTGCAGCATAAGGTTACCAACCGCAGCCAATATCCGTCTAGTTGACCTTTGGCAATCGTAGGTACAGGAGAAAAACTTGCGTAGAAGCTTGGTTTTTGTGTACTGTACTGCTCACAATCGCATATTTGTCCCATATGAATAGGAAATCCAGCAAAGATGGGACTGATATGTGATCACAGGCAGTGTCCATATTATGAGTGTGAGCTTGAGACAGTTTTCGGTGTAGAAATTCATAGGATTTCGCAGAGCAATTTAAAAAAAATGCCGTAAAAATTTAGATAAATGATGTGTGAAAGCTCATACAAATTATCTGCAAATAAGAATCAGTCTGTGCAACGACGTTGAAATAAATAAATAAATCCAAAGGTCTCTCCCGTAATAATTCATAGGAATTTCACGAGAAATTTCAAATGAATTTCCGGTGAACAACATTTCAAAACTAATGATTATCGTAATGGGCGCTTTTTTTGGATAAAATTAGTCGGCTCAGCGTCATCTCTTGATCCGATCAAATAAAAACAAACGTGGAAACGTTGGAAAACGTGGTTATTGTATTACTAATATTTCACTACATGAGAATGACGGCTCAACATATGGGCTAAAGATCATTTAATAACTCCACTCCCTCTGTAATCGTTTGCTTGAGACAGGGAATATGTGCCCTAATTTTTATTGAAAATCGGTCGAGGGATTCAGAATTGTTCGTTTTTTTAAACAATACCCAACCCCAATAACCTTCTGCATGCCAAATGACCCTCACAACCCCTTTATAATCATTTCCCAAAGATATAGAATATTTAGTTGAAATCGACCGATGCTTTGAAAAATTATACAAAACTGTTAGTTCCATAGATATGTTACCTCTCCCTCTCCTTTATGACCCTCCTACGCAGCCTTCGTCTTGCTTGCGTGTCCCAAATATGATTGCAATCGGTATTGTGGTTCAGAAGTTACACTGAGTTGGCCGATAACTGATCAATTTGTATATTGTTAGTTTTCTAAAGAATACTCCTCCTGCACTCTTCTCTTTTCCAAATTTGGTGTAAAACGGTCAAAGGGTTCAGAAGTTAAACTGAATTAGAGGTGTGCTCCGCCGCCGACATTTTTGCATCGGCGCTCCGCCGTTTAAAATTTGTCACGCCGGTGGCCAATAATTTTCCTCGCCGATTCAAATTGAAGAAGTCCGCAGAGTTTTTCGTAGAAGTTCTTAAGATCCATAGATTTGAAAAATTTAGTTGGGTACTAGATCAAAAAAGCTCGTTGCTTTGAAAAACGACAACAAAACAAATGTTACTTTTTCTTTTTTATGCGTTTGTTATTGCCCAAAGATGGTCTAGTAGCCTACGAATTTGAATATATCGACATAGGGAGAGTGAATCTTGACCAAGATATGACCAGAACCCATCGAGATAGGGAGGTTATCGAAATGTGGAAAGTAAAAATGTTTGTGGATTGTAGGGACCGAGAAAACCATCGAGATAGGGAAAGATATCGAGATGTGAAACTGGAGATGTGGTGAGTAGACTGTACTATTGATTTCCTTTGAAATTGCATTCAACTCCCTGTTGAAATTTCGAAAATCTCTCCGTGAAAACTAAGAGAAACTTCGAGTGTAAATTTCGAAGGATTTCCCTTTGAAATCCAAAAAAAATCTCGTTGAAATATAATGTTTGAGCGGAAAATAGTCGTTTGGCAGAAAGCCATTTTGCCGGAGACCACAATCCAACAATTATTGTAGGTGTATAGAGCGCTATGACCAAAAATAGTTTTCTGTAGCTATGACCAAAAATAGTTTTCTGTAGCTCATATAGCTAAACTTATTTGTTGGGAAAGCCTAATAATATAATATTAATTTTATGACGTTTGACCAAACAAACCATTTGGCTGGAGCCCATCAGGTCTAAAGTAATTTTACCGAAAATGTCAACTGGTCGACCACAGTTCTTTTGACAGAAAAAATACAGTTGGCCGAATAGCTCAACTGACTGAAATGGTCGTGTGGCAGAAAGGGTCATTTGGCCATAATGGGCATTCGGTCGTAACTGCCGGTCGGCTTATCTGGTCATTTTGACAAAAAAATCAGTTTTGCAGAAAGGGCATTTTCGGACCAAACGGCTTTTTCTGCCAAACGACCATTTCGGCCAAATGGCATTTTTAGCCAAATGAACTAACGGCAAACAACTTTGTCGGTCGAGTTACAAGTTGCAAGTTCGGCCGATGGTGCCTCTCGGCTGTTTGTCGCTTTCGGCCAAATGTCATTTTCGGTCAAGTTATTTTCGGCCGTTTCGGACAAACGTTCAATTCGAAATTTGGCTAGATGACGACTTATTCGGCTAAGTGGTATACGAATAAATGGCTCGTCGAATAACTTTCGGCCAAACGACGGGTAGGGCTATTTGTCCGAAAGCCACAAAGCCGAAAGGTGTTTGGTTTTGAATGTCATTTGAACGAACAAACCATTGGACCAAAACCAAACTGGTCAGAATTTTATTTAGCCGAAATGGACATACGGCCGAAAATGTCGTTCGGTCTACTGGTCATTTGGCCGAAGTGGCCGTTTGGCAGAAAAGCCATTTTGCCGATAATGTTTTTTGGCCTTCCGGGTGGATATTTTTGACCATACTACCCGTTGAGTAACCGACCTTTGGCCGATGAGCCAAATGACATTTTCGGCCAAACAGCCCTTTCTGCCAATCAAATATTTTAGCTAAACGACATTTTCAGCCGTTTAACCTATTCGGTCAAACGACTTGTTACACGCAGAAAAAAATACGGTACAAACAAACATATTTGAGGTAAGTCCAAACAAAAGTTCAATTTGTTCTAGAACTAAAAATAAATACGTTTGGAGCAAACATATTGTTACATTTGAAGCGAACAACAACTATTTTTGAATCAAATGTGCATTTTAGGTTGTTTAAACTACCTAAATTTCGAAGAAATTTTTTGTGGGTTTTCCGAAAAAATTCTGTAAATACTATGAACATTTTTCTGAAGATTTTTTTATGTAAATTCCAATGAATTTCCCAAGGAAATACCAAACATTTTTCCTTGGAAATTACAAAAAAAAAATCTCAAAACTTCCAAGTAGAAAATCCGAAAATAATTTTCAAATGAATGTTTATAAGAAGCGCAGAGAATTTTCAGGAGAAGTTCATCAGATTTTACCGACGAAATTCGAAAGATTCTCCCGTTGAAGTCTTGGAAATATCCCGAAAAAAATGCAGAAAAAAAACTTTAAAAAACGAACGTAAAAGAATCTTCACACCAATTCACGCCGCCGCCAGCCGAAGTTCTGACAAAAGCCACCGCCGCCGATTTTGGACCGCACACCTCCAAACTGAATTGATTGTTTTCTAAGGAGTTTCCCTCCATCACACCCTCCCCCTTTTCTTATAACTATCACTATCGTCTATTTAAGATAAAGAATGTGTGTTTCAAATTTGAATCTGTTTATTGTTTATTGTTTATTGTTTATTGTTTATTGTTTATTGTTTATTGTTTATTGTTTATTGTTTATTGTTTATTGTTTATTGTTTATTGTTTATTGTTTATTGTTTATTGTTTATTGTTTATTGTTTATTGTTTATTGTTTATTGTTTATTGTTTATTGTTTATTGTTTATTGTTTATTGTTTATTGTTTATTGTTTATTGTTTATTGTTTATTGTTTATTGTTTATTGTTTATTGTTTATTGTTTATTGTTTATTGTTTATTGTTTATTGTTTATTGTTTATTGTTTATTGTTTATTGTTTTTTGTTTATTGTTTTTTGTTTATTGTTTATTGTTTATTGTTTATTGTTTATTGTTTATTGTTTATTGTTTATTGTTTATTGTTTATTGTTTATTGTTTATTGTTTTATTGTTTATTATTTATTGTTTATTGTTTATTGTTTATTGTTTCATTGTTTATTGTTTATTGCCCATTGGCCATTGTTTATTGGCCCATTGTTTATTCATTCATTGTTTATTGCCCATCATTTATTGTCTATCAGCTCCATCGTCCATCATTCATCATCCATCGCCCTACATCAGCCCATCATTCCACAGCCCACCGCTCCATCGTCTAGTTCATCGCTCCACGCCCCATCATTCATCAGTCTACTCCATCATCGCTCCATCGTCCATCATTCATCATTCATCGTCCATCGCCCAATGTCTACCGCCCATCGTCCATCATTCATCGTCTACCGCCCCATCGTTCATCATTCTATCGTCCATCGCTCCATCGGCTCCATCGGCTCATCCACCATCGCCCTACTCAGTCCATCGTCTACCGTTCCATTCATCGCCCCATCATTCATCAGCCCTACCGTCTTCCATCATCTCATCGGCTCCATCAGCTTCCATCAGCTCCATCGTCTACCGCTCCATACCGCTCCATCGTGGCTCATCGCTCATCGTTCATCGTCTATCACCGTCTCCATCAGCTCACTATCAGCTCCATCGCTCCATCAGCCCATCGCCCATCGTCTACTGCTCATTATTTATTATTTATTATTTATTATTTATTGTTTATTGTTTATTGTTTATTATTTTATTGTTTATTGTTTTATTGTTTATTGTTTATTGTTTATTGTTTATTGTTTATTGTTTATTATTTATTATTGTTGTTTATTATTGTTATTTATTGTTTATTGTTTATTGTTTATTGTTTATTGTTTATTGTTTATTGTTTATTGTTTATTGTTTATTGTTTATTGTTTATTGTTTATTGTTTATTGTTTAATGTTTAATGTTTATTGTTTATTGTTTATTGTTTATTGATTATTGTTTATTGTTTATTGTTTTTGGTGTATTGTTTATTTTTTTATTGTTTATTGTTTATTGTTTATTGTTTATTGTTTATTGTTTATTGTTTATTGTTTATTGTTTATTGTTTATTGTTTTTTGTTTATTGTTTATTGTTTATTTTTTTTTGTTTATTGTTTTTTGTTTATTATTTTATTGTTTATTGTTTATTGTTTATTGTTTATTGTTTATTGTATTGTTTATTGTTTATTGTTTATTGTTGTTAAATTTAATAAGCCGACGAATGGGGCTGCCATAGCTGAATAGCCGCCGTTGTGTAAAGTGAATGGGCGCGCTCCGACGTAATTCAACGAAGGCTGATTGGGCTGATCACAATCTGAGTCTTTATCTTGGGATTAATAATAGCACAATGAATTACTGAAAAAGTTCGAAGACAAAAGGGTTATCTCTCTTATTCACCCTATCATAATCATTTTTTTAAACTTTATTAAAGTGATTATTATTAGAGTTCATCACTGATCATAATCAAATGAGTGGAGGGCAAATGAGCTTGTTTCTCATTTCTGAGAAAGATTCCTGTGTGGCAGTGAAATTTCACTTGGTGTTAATTAATATGAAAAGGAAATATCCACGGCATTTTCTGTATACCGTGGGAAATATCTAATTGATTTGAAAGCATCAAAGTAAGCTTGATATGAATAACAACAGAGAGCCTCCTAAATATCAATCAAAGCAATCGTGGTACTTCGCCAGCAGTCAAAGACATGTGGTCAACTATCACGGACTATAGTGACAGTTTATCAGCAGACTTCCGCTTGCCTAGCAACAGGATAATATCCTCAAGTCCCATCAGCATTCGAGAAGGATTCTCATCAGAATCCGAGAGGAGTTCCCATCAGAATCCGAGAAGAATTCTCATTAGAATTTCTAAAGAATTCCTTTCATCGCCGAAGTATTCCAACCGTCATCCACAAGAATTCACTCTGGATTCCTTTCGGTATCGACGAGGGATACCCTTGATAATCCGTGGGGGATACCCTTCATAATCCATCGAGGATTTGCTTCAGAATCTCTCGTTGATTTGCTTCGGAATTCCTCCGGAGAAGATTTGTTTCTGAATCAGATACGGAAATTTGCTTCTGCAATCCTTGACGATTTGCTTCAGAATACTTCGGCGATTTGCTTCCCTTGAATATTTAATTCAGTCTCGATGTTTTGCCTCGGAGTCCTCCAATGATTCACTTCGGAATCTATCGACGTTTGGAATCACTCTGGCGATTTGCTTCGAAATTCCTCAACAAATTGATTTGGAGTCATTCGATGATTCGCTTCAGAATACATCGACGATTTGCTCGAAGATCTAGTTCAGACTCCCTCGACAATTTATTTCGGGATCCCTCGACGAATTGCTTCGGAATCATTCGACAATTTGCTTCGAAATCCTTCGATTATTTGCTTCGGAATCTCTCAACGATTTGCTTCAACATCCCTGGAGGATTTCCTTCGGAATCACTGGAGGATTATTAACGGAGTCCCGTCGGTAGGCCTGGAGGATGGAGGATAACTAAAAGATTCTCATTTGAATCCCTGAAACATTCCCGTCAGATTAGCTGGAATATTCCTTTGGAATCCCTGGAACATTCCCTCCGGACTCCGTGGAGCATTCCTGTTGGAATCACTAAAGGATTCTCATCGGAATCCCGTAGGAATCCCTGGAGGAATGTCGATTTTTTTTCATTTGAGGTAGCCAATAGTAAAGGTATACAATAGTAAAGCACATGTGGAGATTGGACAAATCAAGCATCCGAAAGATATTCAATTTGCAAAAAAGAGAGCTAACCGCGGTGGAGGTTGGTACTCGGATTCTGATGGCTTTTCCGCAAACGTGACCTTTAAGTGGTCTTGTTGTGTAGGGGTTATCACGCCTATCTAGAGAGTAGGAGGTTGAGGGTTCGAGTCCCTCCAAGACACGTGGATTCTTTTTCGCAAATTTCATATCAATTTGTCCATTTCGAAACATATGCTGTGCATATGTACAGCCAAGATATTTAACAAAAAAGTGGTTTTATAATATTCAGAAATTGATTTCAAAATATAAATTACTTACTCGGGAGTCGGAACAAAAAAATCGGTAAAGCATTTACAGTTGGAATTTAAATATTTTGCTAAATCAGTTTGCCTTATAAGCCAACTATCCTAATAGCACAAACCTAAAAACAAAGAAAACTGATTTAATAAGTTGATTTAAATAAATAAAAAAATTAATATTGTCAAAATTACTAATGTGCAACTTAACTTAAAATTTCTAAACTGCAATAATTTACCTGCACCAATGCCAGATCCTTTAAGAATGGGAACGCTTTGGGATGTATCCAGGCCCCAGAAAAGCTTATGAACCACAACAAATTCATTTTGCGAGTCACCTGCAAGTTTAGGTACCCGACTGAATGAGGCCTTGGCTTGACGCATTCCAAAGATCAAGTTAACAATTTATGTATTATTAGCTATACTAGATAAAGCCTCATTCAAACTCTCAAACTAATCAACCAACCTATTAACACCCAAAAGGCCAAGCTTTTTGAGGAAGCGATTTTTGATTTTGAAAAAATCATAACTTTTTTATTTTTTGGCCATTCTTGATGAAATTTTGACACAAGGTCCAATTTTTATTCTAGTTTTGGCTGCACACTGAGTTTTTCGGAATTTCTGGATGGTTCCGGAATTATTCCAGATTCCCTTGGGGTACCAGCAAACTGGTGTTTGGGGTATTTCGCCAGTTACTCAATTTTTCTCCATGGAACCCATATCAAACAGTATAAAACAATATTGCCACACTAATAACGAGTCTCATAGCGATTTTTTCCGAAAGTAAGTCTTCCATACGGACATCCCCAGGAAGCTTCCAAATGTCCCCAGGGAACCTGTAAAGGGGACAATTTCGATTTTGCTCCAAAACATGTCGTGCGACGGCTCTTTCTTCACAATTTTTCATGAATATACTCGCTGTTGTTATAAAAGTGGTCTATGGTCAATTTGGCCACTCTTGTGACGCCCGGAATGCCCCAGGGAACCTGTAAAGGGACAACTGATTTTGCTCCGAAACATATCGTGCGACAGCTCTTTCTTCATAATTTTTTCATGAATATACTCGCTGTTGTTATAAAAGTGGTCTATGGTCAATTTGGCCACTCTTGTGACGCCTGGAATGCCCCAGGGAACCTGTAAAGGGACAATTTCGATTTTCTCCAAAACATGTCGTGTGACGGCTCTTTCTTCACATTTTATGAATATACTCGCTGTTGTTATAAAAGTGGTCTATGGTCAATTTGGCCACTCTTGTGACGCCTGAATGCCCCAGGGAACCTGTAAAGGGACAATTTCGATTTTGCTCCAGAAACATGTCGTGCGACGGCTCTTTTCTTCATAATTTTTCATGAATATACTCGCTGTTGTTATAAAAGTGGTCTATGGTCAATTTGGCCACTCTTGTGACGCCCGGAATGCCCACAGGAACCTGTAAAGGGACAATTTCGATTTTTCTCCAAAACATGTCGTGCGACGGCTCTTTCTTCTTAATTTTCATGAATATACTCGCTGTTGTTATAAAAGTGGTCTATGGTCAATTTGGCCACTCTTGTGACGTCCGGAATGCCCCCAGGGAACCTGTAAAGGGGACAATTTCGATTTTTCTCCAAAACATGTCGTGTGACGGCTCTTTCTTCACAATTTTTCATGAATATACTCGCTGTTGTTATAAAAGTGGTCTATGGTCAATTTGGCCACTCTTGTGACGCCCGGAATGCCCCCAGGGAACCTGTAAAGGGGACAACTTCGATTTTGCTCCGAAACATATCGTGCGACGGCTCTTTCTTCATAATTTTTCATGAATATACTCGCTGTTGTTATAAAAGTGGTCTATGGTCAATTTGGCCACTCTTGTGACGTCCGGAATGCCCCCAGGGAACCTGTAAAGGGGACAATTTCGATTTTTCTCCAAAACATGTCGTGCGACGGCTCTTTCTTCTTAATTTTCATGAATATACTCGCTGTTGTTATAAAAGTGGTCTATGGTCAATTTGGCCACTCTCAGACGCCCGGAATGCCCTCAGGGAACCTGTAAAGGGGACAATTTCGATTTTGCTCCGAAACATGTCGTGCGACGGCTCTTTCTTCATAATTTTTCATGAATATACTCGCTGTTGTTATAAAAGTGGTCTATGGTCAATTTGGCCACTCTTGTGACGCCCGGAATGCCCCCAGGGAACCTGTAAAGGGGACAATTTCGATTTTGCTCCGAAACATGTCGTGCGACGGCTCTTTCTTCATAATTTTTCATGAATATACTCGCTGTTGTTATAAAAGTGGTCTATGGTCAATTTGGCCACTCTTGTGACGCCAGAATGCCCCAGGAACCTGTAAAGGGACAATTTCGATTTTCTCCAAAACATGTCGTGTGACGGCTCTTTCTTCATAATTTTCATGAATATACTCGCTGTTGTTATAAAAGTGGTCTATGGTCAGTTTGGCCACTCTTGTGATGCCCGGAATGCCCCCAGGGAACCTGTAAAGGGGACAATTTCGATTTTGCTCCGAAACATGTCGTGCGACGGCTCTTTCTTCACAATGTTTCATGAATATACTCGCTGTTGTTATAAAAGTGGCCATTGGCCAGTTTGACCGCTCTCGTGACGCCCGGAATGCCCCCAAGGAACCTGTAAAGGGGACAATTTCGATTTTGCTCCGAAACATGTCGTGTGACGGCTCTTTCTTCACAATTTTCCATGAATATACTCGCTGTTGTTATAAAAGTGGTCTATGGTCAGTTTGGCCACTCTTGTGACGCCCGGAATACCCCCAAGAAACCTGTAAAGGGGACAATTTCGATTTTGCTCCGAAACATAACACGCGACGACTCTTTCTTCACAATTTGTTATGAATATACTCGCTGTTCTTACAAAAAATGGTCATTGGACAGTTTGGCCACTCTTGGGACACCCGGAATGCTCCCAAGGAATATTTAAATGGGACAATTTCGATCTTGCTCCGAAACATGTCGTCAACTGAGGCGAAAGGTGCTATGGCGAAAAAAACAATTTCTCGTGTCAAGTCTGCTACTAAAAAAATGTACTATAGGCCTGGGTGCTGCTGAATGAGTCGTCTTTTTGATCTCAAGCGGGTGAAGGGGTATTTTGAAAATATTCCCATGAGCAAAAATATTTTGCAGTTACTTAGTTTTCAAAAATTTCTCGCTCTTAAGATTTATCTTTTCATGCTGCATGAGGGCGAACAAATACGCGATACTCGACAAATCGATTTTATTCGAACCTTCCAGCTATAGACTAAAAATCAGCTAATGCGATAAAACCTGTAGAAACCTGTAGTCAGTTCAGCGGATACGGGCATCGAGTTTTTTTTAACTAATTGCTTGAAAGGGTGCTTCCGTTGCAAGCAGTTTATCCTCCAACGGGATTCAAAATTCGAGTCTTTCAATTATCTGCAGGGTAACATTAATTATGTTTTATTTCTGAGACTGCTGTTGGTAGCGAGGACTAAATACGATATATCGTAAACCGTAA
Organism: Armigeres subalbatus; assembly: GCF_024139115.2. Taxonomy (NCBI): domain Eukaryota; kingdom Metazoa; phylum Arthropoda; class Insecta; order Diptera; family Culicidae; genus Armigeres; species Armigeres subalbatus. The sequence goes on along the minus strand of NW_026943320.1, from coordinate 197,005 downwards.
CACACTACGTCAAAGTGATTACCGTGTTAAGGGAAAAAAAAAATATATGTATGTATGAATGCCATCATTATTTTCAATAAACTTTCACACAGTTCTTTTTTATCTTGAATATCTGAAACATCATAATTCTGCTTCTCAGATTCCCCAGTAAGGGTCTGTTCTCAAATAACGTAACGCTGTTGGGGGGGGGGGGGTAGGTCCAACTTGCGTTATACTTTGTTACTCTAAAAGGTGGAATAGGGGGTGGGTTCTACCAAATGTTACGCATAACGCGAATAAAAATTTATTTGAATGATATGTGTAAAAATACTAAAAGGACGTTGTATTTCTCGACACCACAATTCCACAAAACTATCTAAATAGTTATGATCGCAAAATTCTATTTTCGTTTCTATTAACTGCATTCTTTATATCCTTGATTTTTGATCATGTGCCGTCCCTATTCTAACAGTGTTCAAAAAATACCAAAACCCATAAGCTTCAGAGAACGAAAAAAAATTCTGCCTTTAAAAATTTTTACAGTTACGCGTTAAGTGGGGAGGGAGGCGGTACCAAAATTGTTACTTTTTGTTACGAGGAGGAGGAGAGAGGTAAACAACTCGGATTTTTGCGTTACGTAATTTGTGAACAGCTCCTAAGTCCTGGTTGAAAATTTACTTTTCCTCCGACTTCAAGACAGCTTCACTAGTTCTTTAAACTATTTCTATGTGTGCACATTTAGATTACTCCGAGGCTACTGCAAGCAGCGAAGGGCTAGTAGGATATCGTAAGGGACAATATACGGAATATCAGGTAGAAATGACAGAATGCTTCATTACTTATTCAAAACTCCCATCACTTGTAACTATGAAATAATCAGCCATTGGCTGTGATTTTACTCTAAACATTCTAACGAATACCGTAATTCTACTTGCTTTCATATATACTCACGATGTCAAGCGTGAATTATAGCGAAGCCTGTTTCTATTTGTTCCTCTTTTGACTGGTGCCGCATCAAAATCAATGACTGCCATCGTCAAAATTCTTGGAATTTTATAATCCCATTGTATTGTATTATGTTGGAATCGATGAAACACAAAGTATTCGGTGATATATCATTTACAGCATTTTGCAAATAGAAGCCGGTTGTTCAATCTAAGTTTAAGTAAAATAAGTTCCCCTAAAAAGCATTTATGGAGTTTTTCGACAAGAGATGATTGATAGGTTAATGCTATACACAAATACGTAAGCTGCTGCAAGGAGTGATACCAATTATCGTCCCTTGACCACTTTCATAACAACAGCGAGTATATTCATGAAAAATTGTGAAGAAAGAGTCGTCACACGACATGTTTCCGAGCAAAATCGAAATTGTCCCCTTGACAGGTTCCCTAAGGGCATTCCGGGCGTCACAAGAGTGGCCAAACTGGCCATAGACCACTTTTATAACAACAGCGAGTATATTCATGAAAAATTGTGAAGAAAGAGCCGTCGCACGACATGTTTCGGAGCAAAATCGAAATTGTCCCCTTTACAGGTTCCCTGGGGGCATTTCGGGCATCACAAGAGTGGCCAAATTGACCATAGACCACTTTATAACAACAGCGAGTATATTCATGAAAAATTGTGAAGAAAGAGCCGTCGCACGACATGTTTCTGAGCAAAATCGAAATTGTCCCTTTACAGGTTCCCAGGGGCATTTCGGGCATCACAAGAGTGGCCAAATTGACCATAGACCACTTTATAACAACAGCGAGTATATTCATGAAAAATTGTGAAGAAAGAGCCGTCACACGACATGTTTCGAGCAAAATCGAAATTGTCCCTTTACAGGTTCCCTGGGGCATTTCGGGCGTCAGCAAGAGTGGCCAAATGGACCATAGACCACTTTTATAACAACAGCGAGTATATTCATGAAAATTGTGAAGAAAGAGCCGTCGCGCGAAATGTTTCTGAGCAAAATCGAAATTGTCCCTTTACAGGTTCCCTGGGGGCATTCCAAGGCGTCACAAGAGTGGCCAAACTGACCATAGACCACTTTTATAACAACTGCGAGTATATTCATGAAAAATTATAAAGAAAGAGCCGTCACGACATGTTTCGAGCAAAATCGAAATTGTCCCTTTACAGGTTCCCTGGGGCAGTCCGGGCGTCACAAGAGTGGCCAAATTGACCATAGACCACTTTTATAACAACAGCGAGTATATTCATGAAAAATTGTGAAGAAAGAGCCGTCACACGACATGTTTTGGAGAAAAATCGAAATTGTCCCTTTACAGGTTCCTGGGGCATTCCGGCGTCACAAGAGTGGCCAAATTGACCATAGACCACTTTTTATAACAACAGCGAGTATATTCATGAAAAATTATGAAGAAAGAGCCGTCGCACGTTATGTTTCGGAGCAAAATCGAAGTTGTCCCTTTACAGGTTCCTGGGGGCATTCAAGGCGTCACAAGAGTGGCCAAATTGACCAAAGGCCACTTTTATAACAACAGCGAGTATATTCATGAAAAATTGTGAAGAAAGAGCCGTCGCACGACATGTTTCGGAGCAAAATCAAAATTGTCCCCATTACAGGTTCCCTGGGGACATTTGGAAGCTTCCTGTGGATGTCCGTATGGAAGACTTACTTTCGCAAAAATCGCTATGAGACTCGTTATTAGTGTGGCAATATTGTTTTATACTGTTTGATATGGGTTCCATGGAGAAAAATTGAGTAACTGGCGAAATACCCCAAACACCAGTTTGCTGGTACCCCAAGGGAATCTGGAATAATTCCGGAACCATCCAGAAATTCCGAAAAACTCAGTGTGCAGCCAAAACTAGCATAAAAATTGAACCTTGTGTCAAAATTTCATCAAGATTGGACAAAAATAAAAGTTATGATTTTTCAAAATCGAAAATCGCTTTCTTAAAGAGCTTGGCCTTTTGGGTGTTAATTTAAGATTTGACATTGAATTATGACAAGAGCCATCTTAACAATATTTATGAACTGTCATAAGACTAGTTTAGTACTATTCCAATTAACTCCAACACGCTGTATTTCTTCGCAGATACGTATTTCGACCTCAATTATTACGCCGTTTTCAGTGTCTCGTGTTGGCCCGACTCGACTTAAGTTAATTGATTTTTTTTAAACCGTCTAAGACGAATTAAGTACTGTCCATTTAATTCCACCAGTTAATTTTCGTTATCTTTGCAGATACGTATTTCGACCACAACTGTGTGGTCGTCTTCAGTGTCTTGTACTTGACTCGACTCAAGTACAAGACAAGTACGACTTGAGTCGAGTCAAGTACAAGACACTGAAGACGACCACACAGTTGTGGTCGAAATACGTATCTGCAAAGATAACGAAAATTAACTGGTGGAATTAAATGGACAGTACTTAATTCGTCTTAGACGGTTTAATACATTCCACTAAAAGAGCTTAATATATTTTTCTGATTTTTTTATTGCGATTAGTCATCGGCGTGACAAAATTATGATCGGCGGCGCGCCGACCCAAAATCGTCGGCGGCGGCGGCGGCGCACAGGTCTAGGTGAGGCCATGCGTCGTCGCCCTTCTGCCCGGCATGTGTCAACGCAGATGAGACTCAGGAGCACGTGGTATACAATTGTCCGAGGTTTGCAGAATTACGTAAGAGCGCATAACATCGCAGAGCGAATGTGTCACGCGGAAAACACGTGGAATGCGATGATCAGAGACTTGACGCAAATACTGTCGGAGCTGCAGCGTAGATGATTCGGTTCGTCGGGTCGTCGGAGCCCCGCTGAACCGGAAGTCCTCTGCCAATCGAAATCGTCGAAAAGACCTCGGACATCCAACCTGCTAAAGAAAGAAGAAATCGCATCGGTTATGTAGGACACCGCCAGGGCTGACGTCATCCACCACCTGAACTGTTGGACCACCTCTGCAACCCGAAGACGAAATTCGTAATTATTGGTTAACCCTTTTGCGACTTATTGGGTCTGCTTAGGCTGTGAACCATTCCACCGATTCGTTTAACTTTTAGGTAAAATTTGACAGTTCGATGGTTATTTCGCCGTGGTTAAAAATAACCCTGCTCCGGAGCATGATTAGATTTGACAGTTCAAAAGTTAAATTTTGTTCGCGAGAAAATTGGCGCATATTATAATAAAATACATTTCGTTCCGAATAACTATCAATCTAACTATCAAACTAACTATCAATCAAAACTCAAATGGGTCGGCTTCGGAGTAAAATGTTAACCACGATGGGAAAATAACCATCAAAGTGTCAAATTTTAACTAAAAGTTAAATGAATCGGTGGAATGGTTCACAGCCTTAGAGACAATTTTACGAGTGAGGTGAAAGATTTGCAAATCGTTAAATTTAAATGAAATTGAAAGGATTTTACTCATTTTTTCATTGCAGCCTAATAATGAATAACAAATATTGAATTGTAATGGTAATATTCGTTCATAACTGCTCTACAAATGACTATATGAGTCATTTTATGAGTGACGCCATTTTGCCCCGTGGGAGAGTTATGCACTGTTCTCCCCTACCTTTGATCTCTAGCCAAGAAAATATTCATTGGAGGCGCTTTGTACTTTCCAAATTTTTCTTGCAATCCGTAATACTTGATTTGTTTCAATTTTCCAATCCTAATCGCAGCTTACCTACATGAATTTATAAACAAAATCTGATAACAACAGCGCATGAAAAAAAACGCGCGAAATCGATTTCGCTCATTCTATTCCACCGCCACATTTTGACTAACATATTCAGCAAACTCATCAAAGTTCTCGAGCACCATCCTGACGCTTGTCAAGGTTATATGCTAATTATTATTTATTGCGGCGATAATCGCTCGAATCTGACGTCTCTCCTTCTTCTTGCATTCGTCTACCGTTGCTTCGTTGCGCTTTTCTTCTGTGCACCTTCTTGGCCTTCCTCTAAACCGAAACTGCTATTCGCGCGTTGGATGTCCTGCCTTGATGTGTTGTGTAATGCAGCCCAACGAAACGCAGCACACTAAAACCTGAGTATAGAAGTGGTTAGGTGGGTTTCCGATTTGGCGCGCTTTTGCAAGCACTTCTCGCGGGTCTCCCGCGTCTGTGGTTCGTCTGCTTTGTTGATAGCATGAAGAAACGCGCGCCTTTCGATATTTCACAAAATATGCAGTTTTTGCCAAAATTCCAATTCAATTTTGTGATTTCAATTTGAATTGCAGAAATCCGCTTTAAATATTAAAAAGTGATAGAATTATGAGATAAAAGAGTGCACTTTGCAGCAACCACAACTGCCATGCCACTGTTATGCATCATTTAAAATGTGTAGAGAAAAGCGCGCGTACGCGCTAGGATTCGAGTTTCGCGCTCGTTTGCCAAATTTTTTGATAGTCATCATCCTCGTTTTTGCTTATGCATGGAGACTGGACAGGGCTTGCAACCAAGCCAGAGGCTATCAACGCAACCAACCGGTATTGGATTCGAACGCGGTTGTTCTCCCAAGCGTCTTGATACGGAGAGAGAACACAAAACCGCAGCACAAGCCACAATCAGTCTCGTGCCCAAAAAGGATCGTATGGCGAAATTGATCTGCTCGTATATTTACTCCTGGCACTCGCCGGACTCTTTTATGGCCATCATACTCAGCACGTGTGCGCGCGCGATCTCCAACAAACGCACGCCATTCGATCTCGATTGCGCTGTGCTCCCTCGTGGCTCTCCCTTGCTGCCTGCCGCTGCTGATGGCTACCGGTCGCCGCGATCGAATGCTTGTTGAAATTGATGAATTGTAAATAATCGGCGGAGCCGAGCGACGAGAGAGACAATAACGCTCGCGCGCCGAACGCTGCCCCGACCGATCAATCTCAGGTTGCCCAGACGACGAGTAGCTCCTAATTTGGGCGTCATGTTGCCCACTCGCTGCGGTTTTGAGGCAAGGATTCTTCTTCGACGCTTATTTTATGCAAATATGGGGCTTCCCAGAAAAGAACAGAGTAATCAAACGATGATCGTTTCAGTCAGTTTTTTATTAAAAAAATCATACTTTGATTAGTCAATTGCCATTTTCATGTAGACTAACTTTTTCAACCTTCATAGTGCATGGTGTCCATTTCGACCCAAGCAAACCCAAAGCAACGCAACGAGATAAAAATCTGAAAAATTGTGACTTTTCTTAACTTTCGGAAACTAGTATTCCCTGATGAAATCAGCTTCAAGCGACATCTAGGAGAGGCGCCACAAAAAAATTGACACATTGTACATTGGGGTCCAAGACCCTAGATTTCATCACGATCACAAAAACTCAAATTTTATGCGATTTTCGATCTTTAGTCATCAAACGAAAGCAGTAGGTTCCTAGAATGAGACCATAAGACGATTAATCCAAATTGACCTCTCTAGTCCCCGGGGAACCTGTACTAAAGAGGTGCTGTTTGAGCTTCTCTATTTGACACCTAATTTTCTAATTTCGTTCTATGAAACATAAAATTGCTTTCAAATATGTGCTCTTATGATCCCAACTGTATTTGCTATATTGTAAACGCCATTTCTTGGCCATTTTATCTTCTGGATGATCCGGACCATACGTAAAAGTGGCCAATTCTGATAATTCATCGCAGAGCTTCGCGATTTTTTGGTTTTTTTTTCTGGGAAATTATGGGTGCAATCAATAGTAATTGTGTTCTGTGACCTTTAAAAGCCGCAGAAATAGTTCTTCGGAAGATCCGGAACATTCGTAAAATGGCCAATTCCAAAAGTTCATCCCAGAGCTTCGCATTTTTTTCGTAACAATCTATTCTGGCGAATTGTTGATGCAATCAATAATGAAAGTCTTCTGTGACCTCTAAATGTCAAATTTCAAAATTGCAAAAGTTCGTCCCTGAGGTTGGCGATTGTTTCGTAATAACCTATCTTGGCAAATTATGGATGCAATCAATAGTGAAAATCTTTTGTGACCTCCAAATGCTTTAGAAACGGTCCTACCGAAGATCCGGAATATCCGTCAAATGGTCAATTCCAAACGCTAATCCCAGAGTTTCGCGAGTTTTTCGTAATCATCCATTCTGGCAAATTATGAGTGCAATCAATAGTTAAAGTCTTCAAGAACCTCCTAATGTTTCTGAAACGGTCCTCCGGGAGTTCAAGAGGATGCTGTTTTTATATTCCATAAACTTCTATTACGCTATAGATTGAAGTAAGTGACAAGTAAGTAAGTTTCACTAAGACGATAACAGTTACTGTGTTCAGACCCAACACATGACGAACAAAAGTAAAATGAAATATTGCAAATCAGTATCCTAATCTGCCATCTTCCAACTCGATATAAATTAATTGAAGAATTTCAGTACAGTGAAATCACAAAAATCCCAAATCTACATCCTACTACCACTGGGTAAGATTGATGAAGGATAACGTATGAAACAAAATGAACCGAAGAAACCCCCCTAAGACAAAACAGAAGATCATTCAAAGTCATCTCTCAACAGATTTGGAAGCATACAGGGACATCCAAGTGATAAGTAACAACTAATTGACACAGCCGTTCTAGGAAAAAGGCAAAACTTCTCGAAAGGTGTCACAAAAAACGAACCCATGTCAGACATCGGGGATAATATGAAAACATCATTGGTCAACCAGTGGCAACCAACTTCTCTCGATCCGGCAGTTATCCAGTCGCACTCGCATAAACTACATATATGCGCGCATGCGCAAAAGGTTCATGCCAGGGCATGAATAACTAATGATACTTTGTTTAGCGAAACACTCAATTAATCATTGGGATGTCGTATACTTGCGTGATGGTGCTTTATTTTTGCTCTTTGATTTCATTTTTGGGTTTTCTTTTCGAGAAGGTGGATCGTAAGATACGATCGTTGTTGGGCATGCCTCTTAATGTTCGGTTATTTTTTATGCATTTCATTTTTTTTGTTCCTCTCCGGTAACGGCTGCTGGTAGCAGATTGTTAAAAGATGATTATCATAAGCTGACAACATTGTTGCTTCCATATAAGGTTGGAGTGGTTCTGTGAACAAACGACCCAATGTCAAATGTGTGACGAGATCGCGCATATGTGAAATATTGCAGGATCCTATAAAATGTTTTCGAAGAAGTTTGAAATCTTTCCATTTTTGACCAAAATATGCAACCCTCAATTGGTTTTCGAATCAGAACTTATTCAAGTCCATCCAATTTACCAGTCTCGGTTTAGAACTATTGATTCTGATATGTTCGGCTCTGGGCTGCAAAATGGTGGGTTGACATCTAGGAAGGAGTGCCCAACAGAGCTCTGGTCCCCACAAGTCCCTATCTCACGCTTCCACATGTCGTCCGATGACAAAAAAACGCCAGCTAAGGGTTGTGTACTTAGCTGGTAGTGCAGCCTGGGCACTGTTGTCCTTCTGACATCAGCTTGAGTGAGAAGGTACGCCTCGAGCGTCTGTCCACCAGGAGGTGCGGCTCAAACAGCGTCTGCCTGGTACCCAGCGGCTGATTAATGAAATGCTGTATCGCGTCAGCTATACCTAAGGTGGCAGCCCCATCATCACGATGTAGGTAACGCGACCCTGGTAAGGTAGCTTACTGAAGCCTCTCAAATACCACGAAAAATAGAGATAGAAGAAAAAGAGAACGTTATTTTTGGCAACCGACCCTGCAACGAAATAAGGACTATGATTGGAAACTCGGTAACTGGAATGTCAGGACCCTAAATGAACCTGGACGAGTGAGCCTTCTGGCTCGTGAACTGCAAAAGGTTGGAGTGAACGTGGCTGCTATTCAAGAAGTCCGATGGCCTAGATCCGGAGAACGTGAATTCCGAGCCGTGGACTCCACGACCAACACTGCATTCAAGTATAACATCCATCACAGCGGCGGCGGAAAAGCAGAGCATGGAGTTGGTTTCGTAGTGATGGGCAAGCAGATGAAGCGAGTGATGCGGTGGAAACCCATTAGCGAACGAATCTGTGTGTTGAGGATACGGGGCAAATTCTTCAATTACAGCCTAATCAACGTTTACGCACCGACAAACGATAAATCCGACGACGTGAAGGACACGTTTTATGAATGTCTTGATAAAGCCTATGGAGAGTGCCCAAAGCATGACGTGAAAATTGTTATCGGAGCCACTAACGCTCAGGTCGGTAGAGAGGACTTTTTCCGTCCCATAATCGGTAGGGAGAGCCTTCACTCCGGTACCAATGACAACGGCCTACGGCTAGTAAATTTTGCTGCTGTCAGAGGGATGGCCATCAGTAGCACCTACTTTGCACGAAAGAACATCCGAAAGCACACCTGGAGACACCCAAATGGTGAAACTTGCAACCAGATAGACCATGTTCTGGTGGATGGGCGCCGTTTCTCGGATGTTATCGATTCAGAGGTCCGAACATTGACTCTGATCACTACCTCGTTGTCAGTAAAATTCGATCACGGTTGTCAACTGTATCAAACGAAAGATCCCAGCGAACGATGCGTTACAATATCCAGCGATTGTCGGCGGAAGGAATATCGACTGAGTACCGCCAGAAGCTCGACGAACGGATAAGTGCAATCAACGTTAGCGACAACATCAACGATCTATGGGAGTCGATCCATGGAGCGGTGAGCACAACAGCACGAAAAGTGATGGGCACTGCACAGAGGCGACCCAGGACGTTGGTTCGATGTGGAGTGTCAGAGAGTGACAGACAAGAAGAACGTTGCCAGAAGCCGAATGTGGGTGTCGGGTACCCGATCGAATAGAGATCGGTACAAGGAAGCAGTCGAAAAACGAACCCACCGGAAGAAAAAAGAGTACGAAGAACAAATTATTAGTGAGTCGCAGGAAAAAATTGAGCAGAACGACATGCGGAGGTTTTATGAGTCTGTCAATGACGTGCGGAGAAAGACAGCGCCGTTTCCCGTCATATACGTCATAACGACCAACAAGGGAATTTGCTGACAGATAAAACCGAAGTGGCTGCCAGATGGAAGCAACACTTCGAGGCTTTGTTGAATAGTGGAAGTGACGGTCGGTGAGCAGAATAAATATTAGCGACGATGGACAAGCTGTGGAGTCGCCTACACTCGATGAGGTTAAAAAAGCTGCTAAAGAGCGGAAAAACAATAAGGCTGCGGGGAAGGACCAGCTCCCGGCTGAACTTCTCAAACATGGCAGTGAGCAGTGTTCGCGCCTATTCGCGAAGTTTCTATGCCTTTAGACAGATTTAGAATATTCTTCTCGCGCTCTCTTTCACACACACACACTGTCGTTTGTTTGGTTTGCATCTGTCATCGATCGACCAACACATTCGAGCATCACGCCACGCCCTCCATCATCAGCAATCCGATGCAATATTTTTCAGTATATAACAAGTGTGCTTTTCCTATTCCATTCATTCAGTTTGTTAAGTTAAGTTTGTTAAGCTTAATTCGGCGTACAAAATTATGTCCCGTATTCTGTTCAACAGATTGAGACCGCTTGAAGAGTCCTTCGTCGGCGAATACCAAGCAGGTTTTCGTGAGGGCCGAACAACGACGGATCAAATGTTTACCCTGAGACAAATCCTTGATAAATTCCGGGAATACAACTTGCAGACACATCATCTGTTTATTGATTTCAAGGCGGCGTACGATTCAGTGAAACGGAATGAATTATGGCAAATTAAGCTTGAACATGGTTTTCCGGCGAAACTGATACGGCTGATTCGTATAACGTTGGACGGGTCGAAATCAAGTGTAAGGGTTGCGGATGAAATATCGACGTCATTTGTTACCTTAGATGGATCAACACTAGGATTCATTCGTTCAGAAAATCGTTGTAACTAAATTTTCAAATGGCTATATCTCAGTGGTTTTTCAACCGATTTTCTCAGTTTTTTCACCAATCTCTTAGCCATCTCTTCTAGTTTCTGGACATAACAAAATATTGTATTTAGAGGTGTTCAGTTTTTCACTAGAGCTGTGGGAGTAAAGCAACGGATTTAGAAAAATGCGATTTTGGAGATATACTTATATTTCATTACCAAAAATGATATCTATTCATATAGTGATGATGGAAATGATAAAATAACACACAAAAGATATCACCTGGAACATAAGAACACATTTTGAGCATCCCTACTATGCATACGATGATAATTCGGTGCCTTTAGGAGCCACTTTATACTACAGAATGTATGAAGCTTCAGAAAATGTTTTCAAGCATGTTGTCTACTGCAAACTTGTTAAAATAAATGTAAACTGTATACGAAACATGGGGCCCTCCTTAGCCGTGCGGTAAGATGCGCGGCTACAAAGCAAGACCATGCTGAGGGTGGCTGGGTTCGATTCCCGGTGCCGGTCTAGACAATTTTCGGATTGGAAATTGTCCCGACTTCCCTGGGCATAAAAGTATCATCGTGTTAGCCTCATGATATACGAATGCAGAAATGGTAACTTGGCTTAGAAACCTCGCAGTTAATAACTGTGGAAGTGCTGAATGAACACTAAGCTGCGAGGCGGCAATGTTCCAGTGGGGGATGTAATGCCAATGAAGAGAAGATATACGAAACATGTGTGATAATAAATTATGATGTTCTAGGATCTCCGAACTGTACTGTAATTTGAATCAAATGGTCTACCGAATCAACCAAAGCATCCATGATGCTCCTAGTCACGGTATAAATCCATTTATGTCCTCCGAGTATTTGTCTTTCACTTGCATCTCAAATCCAGGCATTTGAGATGTTGTAAGATCTCCAAATTGCCCTGGAGTTTGAGCAAAATTGTCTATTGAATCAACCAAGGCTTCCATGATGTCCTCAGTCGCAGCATAAACCCTATTATTTGCCTATTATAAACCCGAGTAATTGTCTTTCACCTGCATAGGCATAGGCGATGTTGTAAGATCTCGAAATGGTCCTGGAGTATGAGTATAACGGTCTATTGAATCTAACAAGGCTTTCATGATGCCCTCAGCCGCGGTATCAACCCAATTATGTCCTCCGAGTATTTATCTTTCACTTGCGTCTCAAATCCAGGCATTTGAGATGTTGTAAGATCTCTAAATTGTCCTGGAGTTTGAGTAAAATGGTCTATCGAATCAACCAAGGCTTCCATGAAGTCCCCAGCCGCGGCATCAACCCAATTATGTCCACTAAATATTTGTCTTTTACTTGCGTCGCAGTTTCAGGCAACTGAGATGTTGTAGGATCTCCAAATTATCCTTGAGTTTGAATCAAATGGTCTATCGAATCAACCAAAGCTTTCATGATGTCCCCAGCCGCGCTACCAACCCAATTATGACCTCCGAGTATTTGTCTTTTACTTGCATTACAAATCCAGGCATATGAGAAGTTGTACTTTATGATGTTTATTGTTTATTATTATTATAATAATCATCCGACAGTGTATGTTTGTCTTAATGAAACTTTTCTCTTAAAACCTCAATTTTAAGAACATCTTTTTGAGCTTGAGCTTGAGCTTGAGCTTGATTGACTGCTCGTAGTTGCTACTCCATTATGACCAGATCAGCTGTTCTTGCACAGGGAACCAACAGATGTTTGCTTGGGACTAGCACACATCTTCAATGTACAAGTACTGGTGATCTCATCTGTAAGGGTCATACTGGCGCCTGCCACGTCAGAATGCAAGTCAATGTAGGGAAGGGGAGGAAATGATGATGCAATCACTCGCCTGCTGCAAGCCGAATATACCTCTGCACTTGCCACGAGTTCATGCGGAATTTGTTGGAATTTCTGGGGTTAGGTTGGAGAGGCAGAGGTCCGTCTTGGTTAACGAGCTGCCAATGTGATAGATAGGAGAAGGTAACTGATGGAATTTCTAATTGGATGGTAGAAACGAGCTCTATAGTTCATTTCCAATTCTAGCAGATTACCGTTAGAATACTCAAGTTGAAGGTATAGAATAAAATGGAAACGGTATGAAAGTCCATTTCCAGTCCTAGCGATTGTGAGAACATGAGAAATATAGAGAAAGATACAAAGTAGGATAATGGAACGGACCTGGGATTGAACCCACGACCTCCTGCGTATGAGGCAGAAGCAGTAGTCATATGACTACCAAGCCCGCTTCGTCAATTTTAAGAACATCTTTTTGTCAGTCGAAGTCGAATTTCGGGCACGTCTCGTTAAATCCGATCATCATTGATCAAATTGGTACAATCAGGTCCTAGTAATGGTGTCCTCGAGGTAAACAGAAGAAGACACTAGAATGGAACGTATAGGCAAGCACATTGATGTCCATTATCGCCAAAAAATAGGGGGAGGTTGGTGTCTTGGTTAAATGCAAGAAAGGAAGGATCACTTACTACCTGGTTTATTTCGGTTTTTTCTCTTTGAATCGAGAAAATTAGGGAATCGAAAACATTTCAGAGAGGCATCGTAAAGCGTGTTGTTTTGAGAGGAGTACGTTAGGTACTACGTAGGACCAGTCACGGCAGCAGAAAACTCACACTCCGGTACACTGTCATCCCTAGCTGCATGATTTGGGTAATCACTTGTCATAAGACAATTTGTAATTGTAACTTACCAGATACGTGAGGCCTTCTTCTCGTACTTGACTCGACTAAATGTGTGCATGAGCTCGAAGGACATGATTAGATACATACCTTCGCTGGAGGCAGAGTTCCAGGGGAGGTTGCTTTGTTTGACAGACTACTTGATCCACAGCCAGGGCGATTTGCAAGACTAATAACATCGCATTTTTATGTACCAAACATGTGCATGGGCTCGGAGGATTGGATAAAAACATCTGCTGGAGACATATTTCAAGGCAGGGTTGATTTGCAAGTCGTTGTTCATTTGGTAAGTAATTTAAAAACAATTATGTCCACTAAATTGCGTTGATATCGTGGCTGAAGACATCATGGCAGCCTTGGTTGATTCGGTAGGCCATTTGATTCAAACTCCAGGACAATTTGGAGATTTTACAACATCTCATATGCCTGGATTTGTGGCGCACGAGAAAGACAACTACTCTGGGGACGTAATTGAGTTGATACCGTGGCTAGGGACATCATGGAAGCCTTGGTTGATTCGGTAGACCATTTGATTTAAACTCCAGAATAATTTGGAGATTTTCCAACATCTGATATGTCTGGATTTGTGAAAGACAAATACTCGGAGGAAATAATTGGGTTGAAACTGCGGTTGGGGACATTATGGAAGCATTCGTTGATTCGGTAGGCCATTTGTTTCAAACTCCAGGACAATTTGGATATCTTTCAACATCTCATATGCATGGATTTGTGACGTAAGTGAAACTTGAAGACTCGGAGAACATTATTGGGTTGATACCGCTGCTGGAAACAGCATGGAAGCCTTGGTTGATTTGCTAGACTATTTGATACAAACTCCGGGACACTTAGGAGATATTACAACATCTCATTTGCCTGGATTTGAGACGCAAGTGAAAGACAAGCTAGAGACTTAATGGAAGCATTGGTTGATTCGATAGACCATTTTACTCATACTCCAGGACCATTTGAAGATCTTACAACATCTCCTATGCCTGGATTTGAGACGCAGATGAAAGATAATTATTCGGAGGACATGATAGGGTTTATACTGCGACTGAGAACATCATGGAAGCTTTGGTTGATTCGATAGACCATTTAACTCAAAATCCAGGACAATTCGGAGATCTTAGAACACCTCAAATGCCTGGATTTGAGACGCAAGTGAAAAAAAAAGAAGGGGCATAATTGGGTTAATACCGCGGCAGGGGACTTCATGAAAGCCTTGGTTGATTCGATAGACCATTTTACTCAAACTCCAGGCATTTGAATTTGGAGATCTTACGACATATCAAATGCCTGGATTTGAGACGCAAGTGAAAGATAAATATTCGTAGGACATAATTGGGTTGAAAACGCGGTATGGGACATCATGGAAGCCTTGGTTGATTCGGTAGAACATTTGATTCAAACTCCATGACAATTTGGAGATCTTACAACATCTCATATGTTTGGATTTAAAACGTAAATGAAAGACAAATACTCGGAGAACATAAATGGGTTGATACCGTGGCTGGGGGCACCATGGATGTCTTTGTTGATTCGATAGACCATTTTACTCGAACTTCAGGACAATTTGGAGATCTTACAACATCTCAAATGCCTGGATTTGAGAAGCAAGTGAAAGATAAATACTTGGAGGACATAATTGGGTTGATACTGCGGCTGGGGGCATCATGGAAGCCTTGGTTGATTCGGTAGACCATTTGATTCAAATTCCAGTACAGTTCGGAGATCCTAGAACATCATAATTTATTATCACACATGTTTCGTATATAGTTTACATTTATTTTAACAAATTCACAGTAGACAACATGCTTGAAAACATTTTCTGAAGTCTCATACATTCTGTAGTATAAAGTGGTTCCTAAAGGCACCGAATTATCATCGTATGCATAGTAGGGATGCTCAAAATGTGTTCTTATGTTCCAGGTGATGTCTTTTGTGTGTTATTTTATCATTTCCATCATCACTATATGAATAGATATCATTTTTGGTAATGAAATATAAGTATATCTCCAAAAACGCATTTTTCTAAATCCGTTGCTTTACTCCCACAGCTCTAGTGAAAAATTGAACACCCCTAGATACAATATTTTGCAATGTCCAAAAACTAGAAGAGATGGCTAAGAGGTTGGTGAAAAAACTGAGAAAATCGGTTGAAAAACCACTGAGATATAGTCATTTGAAAATTTAGTTACAACGATTTTCTGCACGAATGTATCCGCGTAAGTTTTTTTAGCGAATCAATCCTAGTGTTAAAGCAGGGTGATGCACTCTCGAACCTACTGTTCAATATAGCGCTCGAGGAAGCGATTAGGAGAGCTGGTGTGCAAAGAAGCGGTACCATTATCACAAAATCGCATATGCTTCTGAGATTTGCGAACGATATCGATATTATCAGAATTGATCGCCGTGCCGTGGAAGAGGCTTTTGCGCCTTTTAAGAGGGAGACAGCGAGGATTGGACTCACGATCAATACCAGCAAAACGAAGTACATGGTCGCTGGCAATCAACGTGGGTTCATTAGTGGTGGTGGTAGCGAAATAGTGCTGGATGGTGAAAAATTTGAATTGGTAGAAGAATTTGTGTATCTTGGAACATTAGTGACGTGCGATAATGATGTTACCCGCGAGGTGAAAAGGCGTATTGCAGCTGCAAATAGGGCTTATTACGGACTTCGTAACCAGCTTAAGTCCCGTAGTCTGCAAACGAAAACAAAACTCGCGCTGTATACTACTCTGATTCTTCCGGTGGCTTTATACGGCCATGAGACATGGACGTTAAAGGAGGCTGATCGGAGAGCTTTCGGTGTGTTTGAGCGTAAGGTGCTTCGGACAATACTCGGCGGTAAACAAGAGAACGGTATCTGGCGGCGTCGCATGAATCACGAATTGTACCAGGTATATAAAGGGCTGGATATTATTAAGCTTATACAACACGGCAGACTACGGTGGGCTGGTCACGTTGTTCGTATGCCGGAAGAACGTCAAGCGAAGATAATATTTAGTAGAGAACCCGGAAGAGGCCGCAGGCTTCGTGGAAGGCCGCGTACACGATGGCTTTTTGCAGTTGAAGAGGACCTGAGGGCACTCAATGTTCAGGGCGACTGGAAGCGATTGGTCACGGATCGAGTCCAGTGGAGAAGGATACTCCATTCGGCGTAGGTTCATCGAAGAGCTGTAGCCCATCAAGTAAGTAATCATCTTGTTATCTTATTCATCTTATCAAAAATATACCCTTATGTTATCGTATTGAGGGAAAACTTTCGACACACTTTCGTGAACTCTCCATTACTCCACATTTGATTAAACTGGTAATGGAATTTTTTTTTAATTTGCCATCCGTATGATGGTTATTCACGCGCCTTTCAATTGCTACTCGATGTATGTTTCTCGTATCTTGCATCCACCGTTCAGAAATTGTACAGCATGGGTCAATCGTTGTCTTTTTGCACAAAGCCCACATTGCACTTTTTTTTGGTTCGCTTACGTTTCCTGGCGATTGGGTACGCCAGATCATCGAAAAAGCTTCCATCAGAGTCCACATCATCTCCTTCTGATATTCGAAGGATTTCCCGTATATACAGGGCACAAATCTTGTTCCTTGAATCCTACCAAATTTACTTCTGAGGGATGATGTAGATTTCCTTGCAAGGGATATCGTCCTCGGAACTTTCCCCGCTAAAGTAGGCGGACTGGATTAACTGGAGTGCAAACGTATCGCGACACAGTTCTCGGAAGCCAGTCTGAATAAACTGACATTTTTACTACAATAAGCATCAAAGAAGGCAACATGCTGATATATTACTGATATTATTAGAATTGATTTTTTTTTCAATTTGTTATTCTCATTGAATATTTCATATATAATATATATAATATTTCTGGATGTGTTTTATTTGCCTCAACTTTTGAAATAACTTAAAAAGAGTCATTATTGCTAGTGAACATTAAATCGTCATTCGACTTCGTATTTTTGCAAACGTTATAATAATGCGATCATAGACAGTCTTATGACAGCAAAAGACATTCTGCTTTCGAGCTTAATAATTTTCCCAAAGAAAAATGTTCTGCGATCTTCGGTTCGGCATTCGTTTGCTGTTATTCTATTGAAATACATTGCCGAGAAGTTGGATGTGCGATTCTCGGCATAATTTAGCTGAGATTTAGCATTTGAAGTTTTTATAACTTATTTGAAAAAAAAACTACATATTACTATGGACTTTTTCTTACATGCGTAATTGTATTCCATATAGGAATTTAGAACTCAAATACAATCTTTTTGAGCCAATGGTGCCGAATCTACTCTTTCTGATAGCCACATTAGTTAACCAAGTTTTGAATTATTTAGGTATGCACATTTCCATTTCAAAATTCAGGGTCAAACTCAAATCAATTCCACCCATTTAAAAGGAACCCATCAAAACATGGAGTGCAAACCACCTACTCAAAAAGTATGGCTGGCAATGAAATTAACAATTAGAAGAGTAACTTTACTTCACCGTAGTGTTTTCGAATAGTTTCGGATAATTATTTTTAATGTTTTAATAACTCTATACGATTGATAATTTACCGTTCAGCGCAATGAAGCCGCACATTAGATAGATGCCGTTGACGTTGATCCACACGTTTCTTATGTACCGCGTCCGCCACAATACGGGACCGCAAGTTGTAACCATCTGAAAGAGAATGATTGTTCCCATTTAACCGGAAAATTACTCCCAGAAGGGACTATCGTTTCGCAGCTCTCCACTTATGGCCTTGCCACAGCGGCTGGATCGGAACATGATACACAGTGAGTGACCTCGCCCGCTTGTTATGTTAAGCCGAGAGCCCCGTCCATCGAACCCCAAGGGAAAACCATAGCAGCGCGATGCGGCAGTTAGTATACGGTTGGCAGCATCAGTAGTGATTACAATCATTTCTTCTATACCATAGAAATTAAGGTCAACATCCCTGACCAAGTATTATCGTGCTCACTGAGGAGGGAGCTACACGAAGAAGGTGCGGAAAGGGCAACCACTGACTGTGGTGGAGGGTATCGCACTCGACTCTCTTCTTTCCAGACGCAATCTCAAGTGTGCGATCTTTAAATTTTAAAGCTTGCGGGGCGCGTATTTAATTTCCCGCAATTATTCTGGGCAAGAGCGATTTAATCGTTGCGTTGAGTTGAAGAAAACTAACAGTAGCGCGGAGGCTCGTGGAAAACGAACCGAATGAAATAAATAGAATAGGAAAAAACAGAAGCGAATAAGAGCTGACTAGTTCACGAGATATGTAGTAGCGAAGGTGCGGATGGAACAGAAGTGAGCAAAACTGATGCGTAATCTGGTAGATTGGAAAGAATTTAGGCGTGACTGGGTCGTTTGAAGTATGATAGTTTAGTTGCTCCGTTTATTTCAATTCCATGTTTTTCAAATTAAATTGCCAGAAAAAAAGATCCACTTTTTCAGTCATGATGATAACTATATAAAACGACCGCAAGGCATCTGTTCATGACAGCGATCATACCTGATTAACTACATAATATATATGTAATTGATCCCGTTGATAAAAGTGTTTGTATTTCATCAAATTCCTGTAAATAGGGTTCCACATCCGAGCAAAGTTTGAAACCAATCGATAGCTTGTTTCTAGGTGAAATCGTAGATTTTGATTTTGAAATCTTTCTTACAATCTTACGAATCAAAAACAATTGCTGCTGTCGATGAGACCAAATTGAAAACAAATGTTAACATTGGTTTCCGATAACGAAATAAGTAATCAGTTTGATGTCATAAGATACAATTTATTAGAAATCTACAATAAAATCACATTAAACTATGGTGATAGGCCATTTGGCCGAATGCCGTTTGGTCGATTGCCATTCGGCCGAATGCCGTTTGAAAAAAAAACCTTCGATTAATAGTAGTAAATAGTGTGTGAAATGAGAAGTGAATAGTGAGAAGTCTGAAATGGGAGGTGAGAAATGACAAGTGAGAAATGAGAAGCAAAAACTGACAAGTGAGAAATAAGAAGTGAGAGGTGTAATGTTAGAAGCAAGGATGTTAACGATCATTCAGTAATTTGTGTTCGATCATTTAGTAGTTTGTCAATAACACATTCCAGAAGCTGAATTTCAAAATATGTTGTATGGTGGACTTCTAGTGCGAAGGTTTTTCTACAACTTTGCCTAATTGTTCGTTATTAGAATTCAACTAATAACGGAGTTAGAGCGCTAGTTGCAGTAACTTAGACTAAATGATTGGAATTTTGTTATCATTTAGTCTAAGTTACTGAAACTATAGCTATAACTCCGTTACTAGTGAAATTCAAACAACGAACCATTAGGCAGAGTTGTATAAAAACCTTCGCACTACAACATATTTTGAAATTCAGCTTCTGGAATGTGTTATTGACAAACTACTAAATGATCGAACACAAATTACTGAATGATCGTTAGCATCCTTGGTTAGAAGTAAGAAGTAAGAAGTGAAAAGTAAACAAACTGTGAATTGAGAACTGGGAAATCAGAAATAAGGCCCGATGCCCACGTAGGGGTTTTGAACTTGCGCGCACGTGGCGTCCACGCACTTGCGGTAGAAGGTACTCAACATCAAATATGGAATCATGCGTTGACGCGCGTCGCATCTGCCGCAAAGTCACCGCAATTCTCCACAGGTACGCAGCGTGCGAGTAATTTTCGACATTTCTCTACTTTCCAACAAGATTTCCAAAGTTTTTCTTCTAGGATAGGTGTTTAGCAAAAAGGTAGCCGTCCTTCAATCCAATACATTAAAAGGTGATAACAAATTAATTTTGTTATTGAAAACCAGTATTAATAGTAGTTTGTGCAACTAGTTGCAAAAAGATGATTTTTTCAGCAGGAGTTGTAGGTTTATCCAACGAGGCTTGCCGAGTTGGATAAATACTACGAGTGCTGAAAAAATCGAGTTTTGCAACGAGTTGCACACGCTATTTTTTTGCAATGACGAATATGATAAATCTGTACCAAAATGGTAAAATTTTATTCACTTAACATGACCAATTTTGCCAAAAAATCATGTTGCTGCAGAAAACAAACAGATTCCATGTTATCGTGCCCCATTGTGTGTTCGACAGACCATAAGGCGATAGATAAACCTGCCTTTGGAGAATTTGATGTAATGTCCATTAAATCATTTCATTTATTACCTGCAACAGAGAATACACTATTCGAACACTCATCCAAGCCAATTTAGCTAAATGTGGTCATGGAACTATTGTTCCAATGCTGGTTTTACATCGTAGCACCCAAATGAGAGCTTTAATGGATTTTTTGCAATTCCTGATCATAATATCTGGTTTACAGTTCGTCTTTGAGTGATAAAACGGCCTACTTTTCCATACCAACGAAATGGGTGCTTTAATGAACATTATGCAACTCAAATGGATTGCATAATATTCATTATAACACTCATTTGGGTGCTATAATGAAAAACCAACATCAGAACAGTAGTTACATGACTACATTGTGTTGGATTAGCTTGAGTAAGTGTTCAAATAGTGTATTCTCTGCGTCGCGTAATAAATGAAATAGTTTGTTGGACATGTCATCAAAGCAAGTACATCTATCGCTTCACGACTTATCGAGCTATGCAATGTGGTACGGTAACATGGAATCTGTTTGTTCTCTTGAACAACACAATTTATTTGCAAGAATGGTCATCATGGAGTAAATTAGACTCTACAATTTTGGTACAGATTTATCAAATTAAAGTCCATTTTCGTCATTGCAAAAAATAGCGTGTGCAACTCGTTGCAAAACTCGATTTTTTCAGCACTCGTAGTATTTATCCGTACAACTCGTGCTGAAAAAATCATCTTTTTGCAACTTGTTGCACAAACTACTATTATGCAACCCATTTGAGTTGCATAATGTTCATTAAAGCACCCATGTCGTTGGTATGGAAAAGTAGGCCGTTTTATCACTCAAACGCCAACTGTAAACCAGGTGTTATGATCATGATTGCAAAAAATTAGTTTTCGATTCGTCCACATCAACAACAGGAACAGTTTTCGATTTCGTGAGAACTATTCCATAGGAATAGTTTTGGTTTAGGAACCACTGCTTTAGACCATCTGGCCGATGCCAGTGCCGTGCCCAATTCGTCCCCAAGCAAGACTGGCTGCCAAGTTACGGCTGTTTATTGTAGCTGATCATTAATCATCCACACACATTATTGCCTAGCGTCCCGCTGATCGCAGATTAGGTTCTCGCCTGGACCCCAGTCAGCCAGCAGCATCAAAGATTGAAGATAGAGGTACGCGAAAACCTAGACGAAAGCAACATATGAAGAAAGAAGAAATTGGCCATGTTCTCGTCCGATCGTCTGAGAGCACTTGGCTCGGCCTATGCTATGCCGTCCAACCACAGCATAAGCAAAACATAACGTAAGGAGCCCACAAAAGTTTATTAAACTCTGAATAGACGCTGGCAAGAGGAGCTTCGCGCCCCTTTTGATCGCAACCAGCACCAATCGTAAGGGCTTTCTATGCGTGATCATCCTAAGTTTCATGCGAAAAGAAGGCAGACACAACAGAGAAGTCGTGTGACTAGATTTCGGCTTCATTAGTTCTTCTTCCTACACTCTTTGCTCTGCATTCTACTATTCCTTGCTTTTATTCGCGTAAAAGCGCTTAGCTGCGCGAAAGTCTCATAGGACTAGGGGATTTGGGGTTGATGAACTTTGCCATGCAAGGTTTAAGAGTTGGTGCTTGTTCCTTGGAGTCGGCCTCAATTTGGCCTTTGCTGGCCAAATGATGACGACGATTTTGCCGTGCGTGAGACTAACGACCCTCTTGTGCGTTTGAGGGGAATGGGCATTTCGCTACGAAAGGGCCCGGAATCGCAATCCGGTTATTACGCAGTTTCTCTGTCGTTGACTTTTCGGATCAAGGAATGGACCACGCACGCTGGATTGCCTATTTTACAAACGAGCTTTATTTATTCACATCCGCTGGATTACACGGATGTAACGGTATTTTGGATTAGACCTAAAAGACTAGGCTTTCAAGTGAGTCTCTATTACTGATGAAAAAATATTATCAATTGAAACTCATTTAACGAATTGGTTGCCAGTACTCGAACACGTCAGCCAGTTTTTTCCGTTCTGTAATAAAAAAGTAAGTGGTATATAATAATGTAAGTTAAAATATAAATACGGTTGTGTATATATAATAGGCAAGAAATATTTGAAGGATGAAAAAACACATAATCCAACTAAGTGTCAGTAATCTTAAATCTAAATGTACCGTGAAGTACCCTAATTTCGCGCACTTAAGATCTGACAAAGTTAAAACGTTGATAGAAAAACATGTAGTGCCCATTTGAGAACATTTACTACTGCAGTAGCAGGGTTCTCAAAATAATGTTACTTGCAAATTTTGCTGCCATTTAGTAAAAAATATCTATGTGAATCTGAGACCGTTGTATGCACTTTATTTCGCCTAATTTCGCGCAAAAGTGTCCCTAACTTCGCTCATGTTTGGAATTGAATATCGTAATTAGTTTGATGAAATAAAATCAATTGACCAATAGAAGCATGCATCCATTGTTTGAAATATGCAGATAACGGTATCAGACAGCCGTCAGTGACCCATTCGTTAGTCAAAATGGTATGCCCCTATATTTTGACCCTGGAGCGTTGCTTAGATTTTACTTTATGAATTTTATTTGACACAAGTAATAATTCCTAATATATCGTTTTCTTCTGAAATAAAAACCATATTTTAGTTAAAAGTCTTAAATTCCGCTATCTCTTACATAGAACATCGTCAAATATGTGTTTCATATTCAAGACATCTTCAATATTATATACATTATCAAAAAAGCTGCTGTAGTTTTATCCTCGACTCAAGTTAAGCATCATTTTACACATCGGATTTGATACTATTGCAAGCACTAATTTGTAAGACTTTTCATGTCATCATTAGTCGATGTCGGTGGTTCTTCTTCTTCATTGGCATTGCATCCCCCACTGGGACATTGCCGCCTCGCAGCTTAGTGTTCAATTAGCACTTCCACAGTTATTAACTGCGAGGTTTCTAAGCCAAGTTACCATTTCTGCATTCGTATATCATGAGGCTAACACGATATGCCCAGGAAAGTCGAGACAATTTCCAATCCGGAAATTGTCTAAACCGGCACCGGGAATCGAACCCAGCCACCCTCAGCATGGTCTTGCTTTGTAGCCGCGCATCTTACCGCACGGCTAAGGAGGGCCCTATATGTCGGTGGTTATCCGCCTGAAAATTAGATAAAAAGCGTATGGGAATGAACTCTTCGGGTTCTATTCAGCGTAAAACTGTCCTGTGCATTATATTGCTTTTGTTTCATTAGAATGTTGCAAATGAAACTACGAAACAACAATAAACGAAATTAGGCACCCTAATTACTCTTATATGCCTAATTTCGCGCACAAAGCGAAAATCTAAATAAACACAAAATACATAAAATTTTACACTTCTCAATAGTAAAGACGAATAAACATATCCAACAGAGCATAATGGATACAAATATTTCTAAAAAGTAGCCAGTTTTGTACAGTAAAACTATTTGTTTACTTGGGTCATGTTCTTCGTCTCTGAGCTAAGAACAAGCAAATATGGCGGTCGATGAGAGGACTAAATTGAAATAAATTTATTTGGTGTACTAAACCAAGTTTGTTTTTCAAATTCATTCGTGAAAAACATTCAAAAACAATAATATTTTAACCGTCTAAGACGAATTAAGTACTGTCCATTTAATTCCACCAGTTAATTTTCGTTATCTTTGCAGATACGTATTTCGACCACAACTGTGTGGTCGTCTTCAGTGTCTTGTACTTAATTCGTCTTAGACGGTTGAATACATTCCACTAAAAGAGCTATATATATTTTTCTGAATAATATTTTGTAATCCTCCCGATTTTTCAATTTTCACTGGAACCTAAAAATTGAAAAAAATAAATGATTTTATGATGCGCGAAATTAGGACACATTACGGTAGTAATCTCTCTAACACACACAATTATACAAAAACAAAAACAGTGGTTCCTCGTTTTTTTCTATTCTTTGGTTATGTTGGTTTGATCGAATAAGAAATACCTGTAAAATTACATTTGGAAAATTTTCTAGAATACTCAGCAGGTATAGATGAGGTGTTATCTAACTCGGGAAGGAACTATGGGATCGTATACTGATAACGTATGGATTATTTCCACAGTTTTCAACTAGGGGAAATGACGGCTTTGGCAGGTTTTGTTCTATTATTGACAGGGGGTTTTCTATAACCAATTATTATTGCGAGAATAGAGAAAAATTCTAATTTTGCGGAGCAAAGAAGAAGAAGCAGACTGAGTGTCGGAAACTTCAAAATGGCATGCACTGTACGAAAAGTGTTGATATTTCTTGATATCAAGAAGATTCGAGAAATCTAAAATTTTTCAAAATTACATAAATATATGACAAAATGCCTAGTATAAATGCCTAGATAAAGTACCATAAAACTTGGTAAAAAAATATAGCGGCATGTAACACTCGTCTAAAGTTGCATATTCTCGTTGATTTTAATAACACTAGTCAACAGTGTTTTACTCCCTTCAACCATTCTCAGTGTACTTGAAAGATTTTTCTTCGCTGAATTCAGTCATGTATTCAGATTTTTTGTAACACGTCCAGTTTTTGGGAAAAACGGGTTTAAATTCACAAAACTACGTATTCTGATGGGAATTTGGTTTCTCTGTTCTGTAAAGCTGGTTTTCGGTTTATAACTTTGAGAAAGAGGTTTGAATTATGTAGAAGAAATCGTACAAGATCTAAGAAAGTTGTTGAATCTTATTTGACACGTTCATTTGTTATAAAAAACGGAATTAATTTCACAAAAGTACGTCTTTTCATAGAAATTGGGTTCTCTCCTCTGCAAAGCTGAATTTCGGCTCCTCACTTTCAGAATAAAGTTTGAATTTTAAAGAATGGGCCTTGTAGAATACATGTGGGTTGTTGGATTTCATTTGGCACGTTCAATTGTTGTGAAAAACGGAATTGAATTCACAAAAGTACGTATTTTCATAGAAATTTGTTGTCTCTCCTCTACAAAGCTGAATATGGTCTCCTCACTTTCAGCATAAAGTTTGAATTTCGTGGAATAGGCCTTGTAGAATGCATGTGGGTTGTTGGATTTCATTTGGCACGTTCAATTGTTGTGAAAAACGGAATTGAATTCACAAAAGTACGTATTTTCATAGAAATTTGTTTTCTCTCCTCTACAAAGCTGAATATGGGCTCCTCACTTTCAGAATAAAGTTTGAATTTTGTGGAATAGGCCTTGTAGAATGCATGTGGGTTGTTGGATTTCATTTGGCACGTTCAATTGTTGTGAAAAACGGAATTGAATTCACAAAAGTACGTATTTTCATAGAAATTTGTTTTTCTCCTCTACAAAAGCTGAATATGGGCTCCTCACTTTCAGAATAAAGTTTGAATTTTGTGGAATAGGCCTTGTATATTGCCTGCAATAGTTGTTGGATTTCATTTGGCACGTTCGTTTGTTGTGAAAAACGGAATTGAATTCACAAAAGTACGTATTTTCATAGAAATTGGGTTCTCTCCTCTGCAAAGCTGAATTTCGGCTCCTCACTTTTAGAATTAAGTTTGAATTTTGTAGAACGGGCCTTGTGGAATGCATATGGGTTGTTGGATTTCATTTGGCACGTTCGTTTGTTGTGAAAAACGGAATTTCATTCACAAAAGTACGTCTTTTCATAGAAATTTGTTTTCTCTCCTCTACAAAGCTGAATATGGGCTCCTCACTTTCAGAATAAAGTTTGAATTTGGTGGAATAGGCCTTGTAGAATGCATGTGGGTTGTTGGATTTCATTTGGCACGTTCAATTGTTGTGAAAAACGGAATTGAATTCACAAAAGTACGTATTTTCATAGAAATTTGTTTTCTCTCTCTACAAAGCTGAGTATGGGGTCCTCACTTTCAGAATAAAGTTTGAATTTTGTGGAATAGGCCTTGTATATTGCCTGTGGGTTGTTGGATTTCATTTGGCACGTTCGTTTGTTGTGAAAAACGGAATTTCATTCACAAAAGTACGTATTTTCATAGAAATTGGGTTCTCACCTCTGCAAAGCTGAATTTCGGCTCCTCACTTTTAGAATTAAGTTTGAATTTTGTAGAATGGGCCTTGTGGAATGTATATGGGTTGTTGGATTTCATTTGGCACGTTCAATTGTTATGAAAAACGGAATTTCATTCACAAAAAGACGTATTTTCATAGAAATTGGGTTCTCTCCTCTGCAAAGCTGAATTTCGGCTCCTCACTTTTAGAATGAAGTTTGAATTTTGTAGAACGGGCCTATGAAAATGAATTTGGGTTATTGGATTTCATTTGGCAGGTTTAATTGTTGTGAAAAATGGAATTTTCTTCACAAAAGTACGTATTTTCATAGAAATTTGTTTTCTCTCCTCTACAAAGCTGAATATGGTCTCCTCACTTTCAGAATAAAGTTTGAATTTCGTGGAATAGGCCTTGTAGAATGCATGTGGGTTGTTGGATTTCATTTGGCACGTTCAATTGTTGTGAAAAACGGAATTGAATTCACAAAAGTACGTATTTTCCAAGAAATTTGTTTTCTCTCCACTACAAAGCTGAATATGGGCTCCTCACTTTCAGAGTACAGTTTGAATTTTGTGGAATAGGCCTTGTATCTTGCCTGTGGGTTGTTGGTTTTCATTTGGCACGTTCGTTTTGTTGTGAAAAACGGAATTGAATTCACAAAAGTACGTATTTTCATAGAAATTGGGTTCTCTCCTCTGCAAAGCTGAATTTCAGCTCCTCACTTTAAGAATTAAGTTTGAATTTTGTAGAACAGGCCTTGTGGAATGCATATGGGTTTGTTAGATTTCATTTGGCACGTTCGTTTGTTGTGAAAAACGGAATTTCATTCACAAAAGTACGTCTTTTCATAGAAATTTGTTTTCTCTCCTCTACAAAGCTGAATATGGGCTCCTCACTTTCAGAATAAAGTTTGAATTTGGTGGAATAGGCCTTGTAGAATGCATGTGGGTTGTTGGATTTCATTTGGCACGTTCAATTGTTGTGAAAAACGGAATTGAATTCACAAAAGTACGTATTTTCATAGAAATTTGTTTTCTCTCCTCTACAAAGCTGAATATGGGCTCCTCACTTTCAGAATAAACTTTGAATTTTGTGGAATAGGCCTTGTATATTGCCTGTGGGTTGTTGGATTTCATTTGGCACGTTCGTTTGTTGTGAAAAACGGAATTGAATTCACAAAAGTACGTATTTTCATAGAAATTGGGTTCTCTCCTCTGCAAAGCTGAATTTCGGCTCCTCACTTTAAGAATTAAGTTTGAATTTTGTAGAATGGGCCTTGTGGAATGCATGTGGGTTGCTGGATTTCATATGGCACGTTCATTTGTTGTGAAAAACGGAATTTCATTCACAAAAATACGTCTTTTCATAGAAATTGGGATCTCTCCTTTGTAAAGCTGAATTTCGGTTCCTCATTTTAAGAATAAAGTTTGAATTTTGTAGAATGAGCCTTGTGGAATGCATTTGGGTTGTTTATTTGGCTCGTTCGTTTGTTGTGAAAAACGGAATTTCATTCACAAAAATACGTCTTTTCATAGAAATTTGTTTTCTCTCCTCTACAATGCTGAATATGGGCTCCTCACTTTCAGAATAAAGTTTGAATTTTGTGGAATAGGCCTTGTAGAATACATGTGGGTTGTTGAATTTCATTTGGCACGTTCAATTGTTGTGAAAAACGGAATTTCATTCACAAAAGTACGTATTTTCATAGGAATTTGCTTTCTCTCCTCTGCAAAGCTGAATTTCGGCTCCTCACTTTCAGAATAAAGTTTGAATTTTGTGGAATAGGCCTTGTATATTGCCTGGGGGTTGTTGGATTTCATTTGGCACGTTTCGTTTGTTGTGAAAAACAGGAATTGAATTCACAAAGTACGTATTTTCATAGAAATTGGGTTCTCTCCTCTGCAAAGCTGAATTTCGGCTCCTCACTTTAAGAATTAAGTTTGAATTGTTGTAGAACGGGCCTTGTGGAATGCATATGGGTTGTTGGATTTCATTTGGCACGTTCGTTTGTTGTGAAAAACGGAATTTCATTCACAAAAGTACGTCTTTTCATAGAAATTTGTTTTCTCTCCTCTACAAAGCTGAATATGGGCTCCTCACTTTCAGAATAAAGTTTGAATTTTGTGGAATAGGCCTTGTAGAATGCATGTGGGTTGTTGGGATTCATTTGGCACGTTCGTTTGTTGTGAAAAACGGAATTGAATTCACAAAAGTACGTATTTTCATAGAAATTTGTTTTCTCTCCTCTACAAAGCTGAATATGGGCTCCTCACTTTCAGAATAAAGTTTGAATTTTGTGGAATAGGCCTTGTAGAATGCATGTGGGTTGTTGGATTTCATTTGGCACGTTCAATTGTTGTGAAAAACGGAATTGAATTCACAAAAGTACGTATTTTCATAGAAATTTGGTTTCTCTCCTCTGCAAAGCTGAATTTCGGCTCCTCACTTTCAGAATAAAGTTTGAATTTTGTAGAATGGGCCTTGTAGAATGCATGTGGGTTGTTGGATTTCATTTGGCACGTTCAATTGTTGTGAAAAACGGAATTGAATTCACAAAAGCACGTATTTTCATAGAAATTTGGTTTCTCTCCTATGCAAAGCTGAATTTCGTCTCCTCACTTTCAGAATAAAGTTTGAATTTTGTAGAATGGGTCTTGTAGAATACATGTGGGTTGTTGAATTTCATTTAGCACCTACATTTGTTGTGAAAAACGGAATTAAATTCATAAAAGTACGTATTTTCATAAAAAATTGGTTTCTCTCGTATGCAAAGTTGAATTTCGGCTCCTCACTTTTAGAATAAAGTTTGAATTTTGTAGAATGGGCCTTGTAGAATGCATGTCGGTTGCTGGATTTCATTTGACACGTACATTTGTTGTATGAAAAACAGATTTAATTAACAAAAGTACGTATTTTCATAGAAATTCAAGCTTCTCTGTTTTGTGAAGCCAAAAATCTGTTTTTCACAACAAATCAATGTACGTGCCAAATGTCATCCAACCAACCATATGCATTCTGCACAAGGCCCATTCTACAAAATTCAAACTTTATTCTAAAAGTGAGAGCCGATGAAATTCAGCTTTGCAGAGGAGAGAAAACCAAATTCTATGAAAAGACGTACTATGAAAGACGTACTTTATTCTTGAATTTAATTCCGTTTTTCACAACAAACGAACGTGCCAAATGAAATCCAATAACCCACATGCATTCTACAAGGCCCATTCTACAAAATTCAGACTTTATTCTGAAATTGAGGAGCCGATATTCAGCTTTGCAAAGGAGAAAAACAAATTTCTATGAAAAGACGTATTTTGTGAATTCAATTCCGATTTCCACAACAATTGAACGTGCCAAATGAAATCCAACAACCCACATGCATTCTACAAGACCCATTTCACCAAATTCAAACTTTATTGTAAAAGTGAGGAGCCGAAATTCAGCTTTGCAGGAGAGAAACCAAATTTCTATGAAAAGACATACTTTTGTGAATAAAATTCCGTTTTTTCACAACAAATGTACGTGCCAAATGAAATCCAACAACCCATGCATTCTACAAGGCCCATTCTACAAAATTCAAACTTTTATTCTAAAAGTGAGGAGTCGAAATTCGCTTTGCAGAGGAAGAAACCAAATTTCTATGAAAGACGTACTTTTGTGAATGAAATTCCGTTTCACACCAAATGTACGTGCCAAATGAAATCCAGCAACCCCTTATGCATTCTACAAGGCCCATTACAAAAAAAATCAAACTTTATTCTGAAAGTGAGGAGCCGAAATTCAGTTTGGCAGAGGAGAGAAACCAATTTCTATGAAAAGACGTACTTTTGTGAATGAAATTCCGTTTTTCACAACAAATGTACGTGCCAAATGAAATCCAGCAACCCACATGCATTCTACAAGGCCCATTCTACAAAATTCAAACTTTATTCTGAAAGTGAGGAGCCGAAATTCAGCTTTGCAGGGGAGAGAAATCAAATTTCTATGAAAATACGTACTTTCGTGAATTAAAATGCGTTTTTCTCAAAAAGTGGACGTGTTACAGAAAATCTAAATACGTACCTGAATTCAGCGTAAAAAAATCTATTGAGTACATTAAAAATGGTTGAAGGGAGCGAAAAAAAGTTTAATTTTGTTGGATAGTGTAATCAACATTCACACCGAAAAAATAAACCAAAATTTTTTACCGTGCAACAAGTGATTTGACGTTTGCGGAACAGCTTTCCGACAGTCGACCGTCGGACCCCGGTTCGAATTTTTCAATCTTCTCGCAATATCATGCATCTCGAGATAAAATAGAACACTGCGGCTTCCTGCTGGATGCTTCTCAGGTAATCGCAACGGTCACTAAACACGACAGAGTCAACGAAAATCTTAACCACCGTATGCACTTGCCATTATAAACACTCTCCATGTACTCAGTGACTCCAATTGCCTCTCACGAATACAATCGGACACTGCTGTTATTTCACGAAAAGCACGTGGTTTTGTTTTGAGCGGGAAAATTCTGCTTATCTTTTAACACGGTGGCTATCTTGACGTTTACCTTCGCAGTCGAGTCTGCGAGTGTAAGACTGCCGCAGCATTCTAAAAAAAGATAAGCGAGACAATATAAATTTGACCTAAACATTGCATATCAAAGAATATTGTGGCCGAATTTCATGAAATTTGGTCAACAAAAACCCCCCTGACAATAATAGAACAAAACTTGCCAAAGCCGTCATTTTCCGTGTAATATAATTTAATAAAAATGTACACTCTGAGAAAAATCTATACTATATAGATTCAAAGTCATTCTAACTGACTATTCGCCTGGTTGACCCCGTATTAGTATAAATGCAACATAAACGAGCTTAGTATAACTTTGAATTATGTTGAGAATGTATACTGTAGAGCAATCCTCATACTTTAGGTGGATTCTGCTGTAGCGTTGTTTTGCTTAGTAATTGAAAACGTAACGAAAACACATATCATACAAATACTTTATTTTCCTGTTTAATTACATTATAAGTGAACTATAATTACGAATAAAAGCAGAGCGTAGAAATGACGAATGATAACTGTTGTTTTACAGCTGGCTAGCTTACACCGAAAATCCTGCAGGGGTAAACTATCTGCCACCGGATCATTGTGAGTCAAGCTGGTATCGCCACAAGTTTTTCTAAGGCTATCAGTAATCGCCTCTCAAAAATCCTTCCACCGTATCCAAGTCCACTCCTTCCTGAGCACATTTCGTCTAAAAGCGTAGAAGTATTTTTATTAGGTCAAATTATTATTTATTGTTGCCTTAGTTATACATACCAGATCAGTAATTCTGTCGTCTTTTCCGATTCTTGAGGACGTTCGATTCATGCACAGATAACAGATATTGAGGCTGGCATTCGATACGTGTGTAAACATCCGCAACTGTTAATTCAAATGTATTTTAAACTGGCACTGCGTTTGGCAATCGATTGGAGATGGCGCAAGGATCATTGTTATTGAAAACGCAGCCCGAATACGGCTGTCAAATGCATTGGCTGCGTTCGACGGTTGTAAATCAGCTGCATCCTTATGTACTGCCGCAATCAGTTGAGTAGATGGCAGTAGTGGGCCAACGTATATCAATTCAAAAGTTTACACAGGATTTTCAATAAAATTTGTTCTAGCTTCAATATCTGTTATCTGTGATTCATGAGATTTTTCCATAAAAATACAATATGTGACACACTGAATCCGTTGATCGCCATCATCGGCGAGTATAGCCGGAAAATGCAGAAAGAGAATCAATTTAATATACGGGTTAAAGATTAGTAAAAGTGTTACCTTTTTGCGATACAATTATCCGGCGGCTACATGTTCACAACTGACGTTAACACAAAATGATTCACCTGTCATAAGACGAGTTTATACAATCCCATTGAATTCCACCACTTAATTGTATCTTGACAGATACGTATTTCGACCTCAACAGTAAGGCCGTCTTCAGTGTCTCGTACTTGACTCGACTTTTCTTATGATAGAAATGCGACCCAAAAAGGTACCTATTCATTGCGGCTTCTTGCTGCGCCAGAAAAATAGCATTCCTAAAGGGAAAATCCACGACAAATCGAATGGTGCTGTTTTCATGCGCCGGAAATTATGGGAGCTGTCCGTTTTGCCCCATTTACCCCAAAAAATCATATTTCTTTTATGAAAGCTACAATTTAAAGTCGATTGCGGCTAACTGTTTCTATGTTTTCTGATGCTAATTAAGTAGACAGGGTGTCTACTCATCTGTAAAAACAAAATTCCCTGATTTTTCCAGGTTTTTGACGTAGGACTTACGTCTTTCTTTACTATACTGGGTGCCATTTAGATTTTTGGAAATCGAGAGCGTTACGCTGGGAAGGGAAGATTTTGAACGTTTCTAGCGCCTTTATCTTTCGATGGATTTTTAAGAATTATATATCAACCGACTTGGACACTCTCTACCATTTTGCCTATTTTATTGAAACTTAAGGTTATTAACGATTAGCTACTGATAATTTCAATTCTTGTCAAAGTCAGTCAAAATTTCATATGTAACCAATCCCGTGCACAGTGTTGTCATTCTCCTCTGTGTAGTAAAGAGCGAGTGCCAGATTACTCCCAACACTCTTCTACAATTGAGAGCATCGCACTCGTCATTGATTATCACTACACTCTTTTCCTGCGCGCAGCGATGAACTAGGCTGCGCTCATAATTCAAAGCACTCCACACTGTCTCAAACTGTAGCGTGAACAAAGAGCACTGGGATGCGCCGTA
Organism: Armigeres subalbatus; assembly: GCF_024139115.2. Classification (NCBI taxonomy): domain Eukaryota; kingdom Metazoa; phylum Arthropoda; class Insecta; order Diptera; family Culicidae; genus Armigeres; species Armigeres subalbatus. The sequence goes on along the minus strand of NW_026943320.1, from coordinate 163,667 downwards.
GTGATTGAGTGTCAACTAATTCAGTGAACTATACCAGTGCGCACTGATGATTCCGCACTGCAGTGCGAACTGAAGTGAGAAAAACAGTTGGTCGGGGTTCAGCCAAATCGCACCAAGCGCCAATGATAAATTACCGATTTTTCTACTCAAACTTTCATTTAGTAGATTTAATTGATCACAAATCGTATCGGATATCCCTCAACCCCATAACTGAGGATAACTTTCTGCAAATGGTGCGGTTTGGCTGAACCCCGACCAGTTGATTGCTGAGATCGTTGGGATGGACGGCGCAGCGGCATGACTGCCGATGTTGTTTTTTCTTCTTTTTCTTCTTGCTTCGGTCTAGCGCAGTTGTCCCCAGCATTTTTACTACCAAGGGCCGCACAGCAATTTTGAACTGTTAAAGCGTGTTTTACATAGAAATTTTAAGTTTAATCAAAATGAATTTTATACCTATTACACAATGAATCAAATTCGTTGCCCTGGGTTTTCTTCAAATAATATGTTTGTAAGAACATTCTTACAGTTGGTTTCATAGCCAACTGATTTTAAGTTCATACTAACAGATACTTTTGCGGCAGCGGACATGAGACGAAAAATATTTTTTTGCAACAACACCTCTTCAGCATACTTTGCAGAACATATTGTAAGCTATTTTCCAAATAAGCATATGTCGTCTGATCTTAGGATTTTGAACTTTTGTTGAAAGATTATCATTACAAAACAGTAACGATTCCTCAACTTTAATTTATCGTTTCAAGGAATTCAAATATGCGAAATTCATGTGCGAAAATGCAAAAAAAAAGAGATTTTGATTAGATAATTGATTCTGAAAATTTTATTTCTTATTTGAGCGGTCAAAATTGAAATCGTCCAATTCCTACCCGAGGTAAGCCGGACTAGGGCCCAAAAACTCGTTAGTAGAGACAACAATAATGAATCTTCCAATTCTGTGTCATTTAACATTGAGATGAGTGATTGAGTGAGATTACGAGACCTCATTGATTATAACTTGTCGCGCGAAATAACGACAAACATGATTTTGAAGCCAGATGAACTTGCCTGCGGGTTGAATAGAAATCAAGTAAATCTGCATTCCGCACTATTTACCGTGTTTCCAGATTTCCGAGCAATTGAAGTTTACTGAAACCTTTTGTTCATCAACTAATACATCTTGACTTTGTAAAATATTTTTCGTTGCGTAAAGTACGTTAATAGTCAATAATTTCTTAGGATAGAAATCAAGCTACTTTTCAATTGAATGTTGCTAAGGCCTAACTTATATTGAATGCATTCTTACTTCAGGGCGATGTAATGGTAATGTTTTCATTATTTTGATCTAAAGTTCAACATTTGAATCTGCGAACAAAAAAGGACGAATTAGCTATTTTCATAGCCCGAAGTTGTTTGCTGTTGGCTTACGTAATATCTACGAAGTGATGAATATAGTTAATCATGATGATAACATAATTCTTGCTTTAGGGTGCTTAAACATCTTAATGTTGTGAACATGATACATTCCCTGACTTTTCATGTCATCTCATTTTTATCAACGGGCCACATATTGTGTATATTTTCAAATACTTCGCGGGCCGCAGAAGAAGGTTTCGACGGCCGCATGCGGCCTGAGGGCCACTCTTTGGCCATCACTGGTTCAGCGCATAGGTAAATGCTTTGTGATTCACAAGACGATGCGATGGGATTGAGAACGATGGAAGGAACACTTTTTATGGAATTGTCTATATTCAATGATGGATTTTATATTTTTTTTAAAGTGCTGCTTTAAAGTCTTCACATAAATTGCAAATAGTAGATACATAGTCAAAATACAATCAAATTAGGCAAACATTTGAGAAGACATTAAAATAGAACAGATCAAAGGTTCTTAAACTTTTAGGATTTGCGACACACCAACATGGACAACATTGGACATGGACAAAATGCATATGTTTTTAAAAATTAAGCATGAGCATTATGACCGTACAATTCGTAGTTACTACTCCGTGATTGACTAGAACGTGTGAAATTGCACAAAGAACCATGTGAATGGAGCATGGGATTTGCTATCCATTCTCAATGTACACGTTTCAGAAGCTCACGTATTTTAAATCAATAACGGCGCTGGCCACTTCATTACGGTTATATCGGAAAGGAAGGATTGTTAGTTCGACTCTCGTTGCTACTAGAGACCGAGAACACCTCCACGATTGTCTTGGGAGGAGGATATTTTATCTGGATTCACTTTGGTGAGTGATGTGATCTATGGGAGGGAGGGGATTATATGAAATGCAAAATGCATATGTTTTTCAAAATTGTATGGAAAAAGAGTTCTACCTAGATTGAGCAAATCATGGTTGCTGTATATCACTCATTATTTGCCAATTTTTAATTCTTCATATTTTTAATTTTAGTATTCATATTATATACCACCTTTCTTGAACAACACTCCAGGAAAGCTTTAAATTCCATAAACTCGACGAGCTTTTTTCGTTCAGTTTTTAATTGGAATAATAGAATTCGTTTAGGATCGCTTAATTATAAAACTATAACGAAATTGATGAAATAATCAAGAGGGATTATTGCCTTCATACTTAACCAGCATTTGAATGTTCGGTATTTTGTTTGCCGAGTTTCAACTGCAAAATTTATTTTTTTACTGAAATTCTAGTATTTTGGATGATTATTTTGAAGTTTACTTATCTCTACTAAAGAAAACATTAAATTCATAGATTGCTGAACAGCACAAAAAGTCGGTAGAAATTTATACAGCGCCACTCAGCCACAGATCGCACAGCTGTGTAAAACAAATTGAAATGCATCATGAGAACCGGTGCTTGCTCTCTGTCTGCAACTTTTTAAAAAGAATTTATCATGAAGTAGTGGAACTGGGGGTAGGACGCCCACGTTAAGGAAAATGCCATTTTTATCAATGAAAACCACCATTTCAGCCAGTTTTCATCAGCGCATACTAAAGAACAGCATATCTGCGACTGACTACCGATGACAGATATCTAATTGTACATTTTATTGCACAGAAATTTGATTTTTAAAAAGCACCCGAAAAATATTGATTTTTAAACCATGCGGGGTGAGATGCGCCAGTGGATGGGTTAAAACGCGCATGTGTTTATCGTACTGATTTTCATTTTAATTGCCTACATTAAGGCAATTAACCGAATGTTTCAGATGTTTCGGTCATACAGAAATGAGCATGGGCGTACTGCCCCACACCGACCTCAGAAGTTTGAAGGCCCATCAAATCGTTTTAAGACCAATTTTGACGACGATTTCGTGTGGAACATAAAAGAACACGAGTAAGCAGCATGGCTCATGGCTCAATTTTCAATTTACCAATGAATAACAGCGATAGAAAGACTAAATTTCACCGAGCTAGAATTGCATCAAAACACGCAAAAATCATTTTTTCGAGTTTTTCATGTGTAACTAGAGAAAAATCATGAAATATATGTATCCAATGGCAATATTTTCATTGATTCATCGTATAGACTATTTAAAATAATCACAATGGGGATATTTAACCTTATTCAGGGGTGGCGCGTTTTAACCCCTATGGGCGTGTTACCCCCACTTCCCCTATAGCTTCCCAAATTATCGTATTAAGCATCTGGCATATTATGCTACATATCGTTAGTGATGCTGATAAAGAGTCAGAGATTTTCTTTTTATTCAATCTCAGTCTGACAGTAATAAATAAAAACCTACTAAAGTCTTTATTTATCCATACTTTTATTTTAAACAAAGGAACATTGACTGTCCAGACTCTGGTCAAATTAAGTACTGTCCAGTCAGTAAAATATTTTTCCCAAAAACAAATCCTCATTCTAACTCAGTTATGTTCACATTTATTTGATATTTTTGAATATGCTGAAAACTAATGTAATGTAAAATGTAAAATATTGCTGTTGAAATTACTGGGTGATCTGATCCGTATTCAGAAAGCTCAGTGAAGTTTTACCGACTCTGGTCAAATTAAGTAGCTGTCTGGATAATAACGAGAAAGGTGATATGACTTTATAAAAAAAAAAGTTTCTTGAGATAGAACATGAAGAACAAAAAGTAATCGAATTTATGATTTTGAAAATATTTTTCAGCTTTTGCAGACTTTCGTAGTGGAATTTATTTACTTCTGGCTAAATGGTTAAATGGTTCAATGTTTTTTTTTAATTGGTTTTAAAATGTATTTCTATTTGATTAGTTATGTTTTTGATTCATCACTATTTTAATTTAATATATCTTATCTCTTTTCATTTGATTTGCATTATATTCATTCATGTAAAATTTGAGGATAATTTTCGTTATTTTTTTCATAGAAATCTTAAACTAAAACTAAACTTACTTAAATAACTTGGTTACGCATATGCACAGCACATGTTTCAGAAATGGACAAATTGAAACTAACTTTGCGAATCCACGTGTCTTGGAGGGACTCGTGGATATGCCAACGGCTTGCTTGGCTAAAGCAACAAACTAACAGTTCGTTGTTTGAATTCAATAATAGTTCCGACAGCCGTGGGTGTACCGTGTCTGAAACATAATTGATGAGCTTTTGAATGCACACTTAAGATAAGTGGAATAAAGTAGACTCAGTGTATGCAAAGAAATAGTAGTTGAACGTGCTTCGTTTCTCCACTATTGTGTATTTTATCCTGATAACGAAGTTAATGCGCTAGTTTCAGTAACTTATAATAAATGATAACAAAGTTTCAATAATTTGGTTTAGGTTACTACAACTCGCGCTTTGACTCCGGTATTAGTGAAATTTAAACAACGAACAATTCGGCAGTGTTGTAGAAAAACCATGACAAGAAGTACATCATTCATTGCATTTTGAAATTTAGCCTCTGGAATGAGTTATTGATAAACTACAAAGTGATCGAGCCCAAGTTACCAAATGATCAAAAACATCCTTGTTTAAAACGCTATGACTGTCAACTCTGCTCATCCTTCAGATTCACAAATTTGAATTATTAAAATCCCGCAATAAATGTGGTACTTGTTTACAATAGCATTTCTTTTATCGCTATACTTTAGCAATCCGAAAGATAGATTAAAACGAAGAATGGCAACCGAAAAGTTTCAAAAAATCTATTTAACAACGCTACACAATCGCTACGTGTAATTTAAAATAGTATCGTTTCATGTTACAGTCGATTGCTGCTGTTGATACTTTCATACCTTGATTCCGGAATCCGGACTGTCTGCATGCGACTCATGCGTGTCCTTCATCACAACATCGAGCAAGGAACGAATAACTGAACAGCAAATTCGTTCGAACGCAACTCTGTGGTGATATCACTGCAGTGGTACACTGGAGTGAGGCACGCTGAGGATCTCACTGAAGTGAGAGAACTTGAGTGCACCTAAAATTCAATTCTCTAGAGTGGTGAGTGGGTGTACGCTGCCTTGATTTCTCTACGCAAGCGCTCTCTTACGCACGCATTCCAGATCACTCACAGCAGAAGGTTCATTTTACGCGATGCGTTTTGATTCTCTTATCCTCATTTCGATAGAATCTCTTACACTCTAGTGTAAAACCCCAGTGAAATGACATCACTGCCCGTGCATTCCCTAACACGGACATCAGAATGCGGTATGTCACGGTATGTTCAGGTCTACCGGAAGATTTTCTTTGTGTATAAAAGAAGCAGTGCCTGCCGTGTGCGAGTCATTACAATTTGTGACAGCAGCGCGTACTGACGTGCTTTTTGCTCCTGCATTTTTCGTTTCGTTCGTTCACTATGTTTACCTACACAGCGACAGCAGCGGTAGAACTGCCGGTGGGTGGGTTTGCGAATATGCCTAAAAGAAGTGGGCGCATTTTTTTGTCATTCTGTGCTTGATGATGCTCGGATGCAGTGGTGTCGGTTGCGATGGATGCAATCGCCCATCGCATCGCTCGGGGTTCACGGCTACAGGCCGATGATAGCTGTGGCAGCGAGGGCAGCGGTGGTGGATGAGGAAGAATAAAATTAGAGAGATTTGGTCTGCTCATCCAGATGATGGGTTTCATAATCCATATGATCCCGGGATGGGTATGAGTCATGTCATATGACTGACCATATGTTAAGTTGTGCTTGATACTGAACCACACGTACATTGAAACATGGTTATACTATAACAGTTCTGATTCCCTAGAAAAAAAAATGTGCTGATGAAAATAAAAATTCGAATAAAATAATTACTTTCATTTATTTGCAAAAGGCATTAGCAATTAAAGATGCACAATCAGCAATAGTGTTAATATCCATTTTAGATTAGAAAATTTCGCTGTCTTACATGTAAATGTTTAAAAAAAAACATTTCCGTAAAAAATAATTTCCAGAAAAATATTTAAATGAACTTTATCTAATTTTTTGTTTTTCATTTTCTGAGACATTGTATTATTAAACTTGACGTAGACTCGGAGTTTGGGATCAAAACATTATATAATTTTTCGTTGACGTATTAGCAGTACCTCCTCTATTTTAGTAGGGTTACTGCTCCTTGACTTGTTTCTTATTGTTGTGATTTTTTTTCAGCACTAAGCACGCATGTTAGCAAAAAGAAGCAACGAAATTGGTGCTGTATTTCTTTGTTTGGAAAACGGGACAGTTCCCCTAAAATATAAGTCTGGAAGTTTTATAAATACAATTTTTAAACTTCAAATACTATCATCAATAAGAAATCTAAAGATGCCCTACATTTGCTTGAGTAAATAAGGGCTTGATAGTTAAGGTGCCGTCAGACGTTGCAAGCAAATCACTCGCAACGAGCATTTTGCTCGCAGAAAGTGACAACTGTCAAAAAATTTCCTGTCTGACCACACTGAAAGTGATTGCATGCAAACAAATGATAACTCGTTAGCAAACGCTCGCTTGCAATGTGTGACTGCTAAGCGTTAAAAAATTTCAACTCGCAGAAACGAAATTGCGCTTGCTAGTGCAGCACTAGCAAGTTTTTCGCGCTCAAAAGTGAATACGTTTTCAGGTGGCAGTGTTGCACTCCAAAAATAGTAATGAAATTAGATTTTGTGGCCGAAAAATAAGTTTTTCGTTTTTGTTTATATTTGCATGAGAGTAAATCTGTCATTTGCTTAAAGTAAAAAATTGCTACGTGTGACTGCAATTGCGAGTGCTCTCAGAAATCATTCGCTCGCACGAGTGATTTGCTTGCAACGTCTGACAAAGCAATTCTAATTATGTATTTAATTAATATTTTTATTTCCAGAAGTTTTGATTAAACAAATTGCTAATAATTCTACACAGCATGGAAGTTGTCGTTTCCAATATCAATACATATAATCAAACTCTATAGATCCAAAAGTTAGAAGTTAAATGTAAATATGTTACGTTTATACAAGTCCTACGTCTACTCGCGGTTATGTTGAAAACATTACCCATTGCTCGTTTTTCCAGGTGTTTTACATTAATTTCCAGGCAAAAACGAACGTGTCATATATAGATTTTAGCAGCAAAATGATCAATTCAAAAAAGTAAATATTGCAAAAAATATTATTTTAAAGATTATTTTGGTTACTTAAGAAATTCCTTCAGGAATTCTTTCGCAAGTTCACCCAGAAATTGCTTCGGCCATTCAATCAAAATTCCTTGAGGAATCACATAGGAAATTCCTCTAGGTATTCCTTTGAAAAATTTTCCATCGGAAAATCCTCCGGATCTTAAGAATTGCTCCAGGATTTAATTTGAAAATTTCTTTGCTAAAACTTTAAAAATCATCTCAAGGAATCGTTTCGGAAATTCCTTTAGAGATGCATTTGGCGATTCCTTCACGATTTTTTTTTTCAAATTCCTTTAGGTGTTTGTTCGATAATGAAAATCTCTCGGAAAAACCTTTATAAAATACTTTGCAGATTTCTTTTGAATTATTTTTTAGGAATTTCTTTGGAAACTTGGTTAACAATTCTATCGGAAATCTCTTTGAATTTTTTTTCAGCTGTTTTTTTTTTTAAAGCTTAAGAAAACTTCTTAAGGAAATGTTCCGGAAATATGTTTGGGAATTTCTTCATGAAATCCTTTAGAACTTCTTATCAGTGGCGTTTCCCTAACCTCAATCTACCTGTGCTCTGGACTTTAATTTAAGGAATTCTTACGAAAACTCCTTCAGAAAATGTGTTGATGCAAAAATATGAGATTTCTGGGTCCATGACGTTAGGCATAATACCTTCTGTATGTCGTAGGCTGTTTTTTGGGCATTTTATGCTTAATATCATTTATGCATAACGTCCTTATACCTGTACCACAGTTATAATTTTGCTGCAGACGAAAAAAGAAAAACGACACACTCCCGAAGGTGGTTCGATCGGACCCCTCTTCCCATTGTCCAATTGTTTCTTGAGCCTTAAAACGATATTTATTACGACAAATAATCTAATCGTAATTGTCGTGTTTGGAGGAGACGGCTTCATCCGAATCAGCCGTCTCCAGCTGCTGCCCGATCCGCAGCAGCTCGGAAGCATTACTTCTTCCTGGGAAATACATCACAAAGGCTAACTCCGCTCATCTGTCACTCACACATCTGGCACTCATGTTCAATGTATATGCCCTCTTGTTCATTTTATATTTACTTTATCATACCCGTCTCAATCCCTACAGTAATATGAATAGGCTATTAAGCTTATTGAAGCATATTTTGGCAGAATAATTTCAATGGTTTCAGGGCCACTAGCGTTCTATTACTGCCGAGATTACTGCTTTACTGTAAAAACCTTCGGAAAATACTTCGAATATTTTTTTAAAATTCATTGGGATTTTTTAGGAACTCATTCAGAAGTATCTTGAGGAAAACTTTATAAAACACCTGGAGGAGTTTTTCCGGATATTTTACTTTTAAGAATTCTTTGGAAATACTTCGAGAATACCTTTAGAAACTCATTTCAAAAATCCATTCGGGAATCATTCGACTATTCTTTCAAGAATTCCTTTAGCAAAAATCCTTCACAAATCACTCTACATTTCTTAAATTTCTTAAAGAAACCATACGAAAAATCGTCCGGAAATTCGTTTTGAAATTCCTCCGGGAATTCTGTTCTGCTTTTATCTTGGAAATTCCTCCAGAAATAATTTAGAAAATTGCTAATCATTCTTATGGACACACTTTTAGTGATTTCTTTGAATAATTCCTTGGAAAACTGATCCCGAAATACCTTCGAAAGTTCCTCCTGGAGTTGCTGTGAAAAATCCTAACTAATTTAGTATTTTTTAATATATTCCTAAAGAATTTCCGAGGGAATGCTCAACAGAATTTACAAAGCAATCCCTAATTGATTTCCCGAATAAATTCCTAGATTTCACCAAGAATAGCATCGGAAATTCTCCAGGAATTCTTTAGAAGATGGAAATTTTTTTTTGCGGAACAACGATCCATTAACGTTCATTTTCAATAGATTTGATTGGTTTATTTTATTCAAATACTTTTAAGGATTTTTCATCTTTTGAAAGAATTTCACTCATGGTCACCGGGCATTAAAGTTTCCCTGATTATGTCAGGATTTCCCTGATAATTCCAGGTATTTTCCAGGTGGGGAGAAATTCCCTGATAATTCCAGGTTTTCCAGGATTTTCCAGGTAGTAGACACCCTGTTAGAAAATACGAGTGGTATCTATTCCGACCTTAAATAATGACTGGAAGTGGCCGTTTTGCCCCATTTACCCCCGAAATCGTATTTTTTCAATGACAGCTCCGATTTAAAATCAATTGCGGCTGTCTATTTCTTTGTTTTCTGATGCTTAGTCAGTAGTAAATACGAATGGTATGAATTCTGGCCTTGAGGAGTGACTGGAAATGGCTATTTTGCCCCATTTACCTACGAAAATCGTAATTTTCCTATGACAACTACAATTTAAGAGCGATTTAGGCTAGCTGTTTCTATGTTTTCTGATGCTTAGTCAGTAGAAAATACGAAGGGTATCTATTCCGACCTTATACCATGACTGAGAGTGACCGTTTTGCCCCAATTTCCCCTGAAATCGTATTATTCTGTGAAAGCTACAATTAAAAATGAATTGCGGCTAACTATTTCCATGTTTTCTGATGCTAATTTAGTAGAAAATACGACCATTCGTATTGTAAATTGTATATAATCGGCCTTGGACTGTCACTAGCAATGGGTGTTTTGCCCCCTTTACCTCTAAAAGTAATTTTTTCATATGATCGCTAAGACTTAAAATCGATTTTGGCCAATTATTTCTATCATTCTCAATGCCAATTCAAGGGGCAGCAGGGACTATGTCCAAGGGCTTGACAACCCCTCCCCATGGCCTCTGCGAGTTAGGGAACTTGCCTAGGATGTGGTGGGGTTTGACAGTGGGCTCTGTTAAACCTCTACAAAAAGCTACATGTGTCTATAAGCAGGCCCTATCAAACCCAGTCAGCACATGAACGTATATGGTGTCGTGTAGGATGATGAAGTGCAGGCGATAGAGGTACTTTTCCACACAACATGTATGTATATTGTCTCCAATTTAGCATCTTGTATAGCACCATGTTCGATTTTATGTAGACTGGGAAGCGACCGAGTGCCGCTCAAAGCGCACAAGCCTAACACGAGTGCCAACCGGCACATCAGGATTAATACCAGTGAGATCCTGATAACGGTATACTGGTCACGGCAAGCGAAACACACCCGCGCGCGAAGTAATGCAAAATAAACTACATGTAAAATGAACGTAAATTTACATTCTTGTTTAACCTCAAATAGAGATAAAATAAGGGTTGCTGAAAGGCATTAGCTTTCCGATTAATATCAATTATTTTCAATTTTACTCCTGTTTCTTTTTTTACTTTTCTTACGTTAAAGAAATGATGACGCGGGAGCCTAATCCGTAATTCAAATGAACAATCGCTCACTTTGAGCGATTGATTGTTTATTCTCGCGAAGAATGAACAATTGAACAAATTAAGGAAATGCTAATACTGATGTGTAGAAGTTGCATAGGTCACATCACTTACCATGGTGAATCCCGATCTATGCTACAGATTACCCCACCAAACTAACACTACTTCCTTCCCGTGGTAATTGTGGAGATGCAGAGGTATTCTCGGTTTCTAGTAGCAACAATACCACACACTTACATTCCCTCCTTTTCCCAACTGACTGTAAGGACTTGGCCGACGCCGTTATTGATCAACATTTGCGAGCTGCTGAAACGTGCACTTCGAGAGTAGTTGGTAAATCCCAACCACTATTCACTTGGATCGTAGTGCAATTTGCACCAGTTCTGGTCAATCACGGAGTAGCAACCATTGATATGTACAGTCAGTCTAAGCTTAGCTAAGCTAGGAATTTATGCTCGTTTGTTTACGTTTCCCACTGAAAATGTATGTTTCCCCCCCGCGCTGGTTATTCCCATCTACTGACGAAGTCGGATAACCTGTACATAAAAGAATCTTGGTTTACTGGCCTTGTTGTTTTCTAATTTCTTTGCAGTGAGAGAGAGACAAAGCAGTCCATGCAGTGCCCTATGGATGTGTGACAAATATAATTTACAGGAACCACTTTTGTTGTATATACAGTGACCGGCATAATAAAAAGCCCACTAGCCGTTTTTCATACAAAATGGTCAACTTTGGAGATCTAGATCTCGATTGCGTGTGAACCAATTTTGCTGAAAATTTGACCAGAGCTCAGATATAACTTGAATTTTACCACATCTGAGTTTCGACCATATTGATTCATAGGGTAAAACATTATTGCAGTAATACCATTAATTTAATTCTATAGATTGTAAACTGATGACTTATTCAGCAAAACGCGTATTTTGGCAATATAAAAAAGTTTGTGGAATATACTTGTACACTAAGAGTTGCAGTTTTCACGATATTATAAAATCAATTTTTTGCCAAAAAAAATCGTTTTGGTATTACCGCGATAATTTTTCATCCTATGAATCAATATGGTCGAAATTCAGGTGTGGTAAAATTCAAGTTATATCTGAGCTCTGGTCAAATTTTTAGCAAAATTGGTTCACACGCAATCGAGATCTAGATCTTCAAAGTTGACCATTTTGTATGAAAAACGGCTAGTGGGCTTTTTATTATGCAGGTCACTGTAATAGTGCACTAAGAAAGATCTGATATGAAAAGTGAAATATTCTCGCAAGATTCGGTTGGTTGCTGTTAGTAGTTGTAAATGCTTAAGATCGATTCTTCTCAGAAACTCAGAAGCAGATTTGGAAATCCCGGGCTCATTCAGTACCCGAGCAGAGTCCGCTATCAAAATGATAACAAATTGAGTTTTTGATATCATAACTATAACATATTTTGATATAGAATTGCAGAGTACTCTAGCGAATATCATATTTTGATAACTGAAAATAATAAATAGAGTCCGTATTCTATAAACCGCATGAAAACATATTTGAGGCCGTACACTTATTACGTGGCAGCTTAAAGAGGGAGGAGCGGTCTGTCATTTTACGTTCCTATGAATGAAAAGCTATTTGCAAAAAAGTTATCGAACGAAATCTAACATTGGGAAAGGGCAGTTGAAAAATCCAGAAAAATATATTTTTATATCATACATAATATATGTACGATCCTGTCGTATCCATACAATTTTTCAAACAGACACTGCACACACACATATCTATACACTACAGATCCCTATCTTCTATATGAATAGAAATAATTTTCCGTTCAACGGTATATGAAGATTTTCTTACGGATTGAAAAGATAAATTATAAAGTCAATGCATTGAATCTTTTAATTCTTGTTGATTAAAATTTATTTATTTTAATCTATATGAGTGTTGAACTTGCAAACTGATATAAAATTGCTCACTTTGTGTTCTAATTCTATAATAATATTAACGCAATGTCGAATGTTATCATCAATTTTTTTAAACCGACGATTATGGAGCTCTACAATACGCCAGGCATAGGTGTATCGACGCTGAAGCCAACCAGGTAGGTAAGTTTCACCATTTCTCATTTGGTAGGAATATGTGTTGCTACTACAATAACTTCAGCCAGATCTTCACGAATTGTCAAGTGTAAAAAGTAATTCATCCCCAGCACGGATTCCACCTTCTCTGCCCGTAACAAACTCAGCTGTTTTGTGTTCTCGGTAGATGTATTGTCAAATGCTGATAGAACTGCCTCAGAGTTGGACAAGAAATTACGTAAATTGAAGCCTCCTGTGGATGAATGTACTTACTGAACTACCTGTATATATATGACTGGCCGACAACTGATGGTGACTTTAGATGACTGCGAATCGAATAGTTTCCAAGCAACATCTGGAATACCGCAAGGAAGCCATCTAGGGCCACTAATATTCCTGCTCTACTTCAATGACGTCCATCTAGTCATCGAAAGCCCTCGACTGTCGTACGCTGACGATTTGAAAATGTTTCTCCAAATTAGTTCAACTACTGACTGTCTTAATTTACAACGCCAGGTCACTCATTTTGCCAGCTGGTGTTCTCTAAACCGTATGGTCGTAAACCCAGCCAAGTGCTCCGTCATAACGTTCACTCGAAAGAAACAACCGATAATTTTCGACGACAACCTACTTGACACGACACTCGAACACACGAATCACATCAAGGACCATAGTGTAGTCCTGGACTCAGAGCTAACATTTAAGCAGCACATCTCGTTCGCTGCAGATAAAGCTTCTAGGACATTGGGACTAATGTTTAGAATTACCAAGAATTTTTCCGACATTTATTGCTTGAAAGCCATCTACTGTTCTCATGTGCGTTCTACCCTAGAGTATTGCTCTGCAGTTTGGAGCCCAGCGTACAACAATGGTGCCGAATATATGTACTACAGGGACGAATCGACTGCGAAGGTATTCTGGAGCAGATAGATTTGAATGTTCGACCAAGGACACTCCGCAATAGCGGAATGCCTAGACCACCACCGCAAAGGACGAATTACGGACTACATGGAGAAATCGGTGGCTTGCAACGCGTTTTCAACAGAGTTGCAACATTGTTTGACTTTATCGCGTAATGTGATACGGCGGAGGTTATTGACTTTTTTTAACACACCTAAATAGCAATTTTGCTACTGTGACTTTTTTTTTAATTGATTGTGATTTCTAAATCTCGGGTACTTATTCAAAAGGATGTATGTGATTTTGTAAACAAAGATTCAAACATCGATTTTACCAATCTGATAGTACTCCCACGCAAACCATCATCACAGACAGGTAGGGAAAGTCTTCGGCTACCAGTTGGTGATGTTGGTTTGCGTGGGAGTCCCATCAGATTGGACTAATTGACGTTTGAATCTTTGTTTACAAAATCACATACGTCCTTTTGAATAAGTACCCGAGAAATGTACTTTATATTTTAAGATCATCATTGGGGCAACACAGAGCCCTGTTGATTTAGACCTCTTCATGTTTTCAAAAAGTATTAAAAATTCAACCGGTCAGCCCAGAATCACAATTCTAATGCTAAAACAAGCCTCCTGACAATTTTTGAGCTAATTCGGATACAATTTCGAGGTAGCTCCTTTGTTCCAATAACTTGTTTGAAAAAATCCTAGCGTGTAAATTTATGACAAATGTTTAGCTTCTGATTTTTAACAATTTAACGGTAAATCGCACATTGGCAATTATGTTACTCAAATGTCCAAGGGAAAAAGATGAATAATAATATAATCAATTAGCAATGTATTTTAATAAACTCAAGAATTTTGTAGAACAAAGACTTTTAGGGGAAACAGTTTTTGTATGCACTTAAAAATACCCCAAAACACTAAATCGACTTGAGCCACCTCGAAATTTTATCCGAATTAGCTGAAAATTTTTCAGGAGGCTTATTTTAGCATAAGAATTGTCATTCTCGGCTGACCGATTGAATTTTTGAAACTTTTTGAAAACATGAAGAGTTGATGTTGTAAACAAATAAACAAATAGTTTCTTCAACCGTTTCAAAGCTGTCCAAGTAGTCATCCACGTAGTGGTACTTGATGATAGCTGAAGAAGCTTTAGGATATAAAGCCTCATACTCTGTTGCGTTGACATTTTTCACAAATTGAGCCGAGCTGGGAGAGCATGTTGCCCCAAAGGTGGCAACATCAATGATATACACCGAGGGTCTATCTTTATAATTCTTTTCCACAAAAACCGTTGCGACTGGCTGGCTGTCTGTAGCATTTGAGTAAAGTAAGTAAAGTAAAGTATCCTTTTTCAACGTACTCCTTCAATTTTAGATAGACGCGGTCATTCAAGGATGGATCCTTCGCTAGCTTCTTCACCAATGATTCGAGCCTTTCAACCGCCATTGGATAGCTATCGGGAAATTGGAAGTCGTCAGATTTCCACAATAGTCCAGTTTCGAACCTATTGGATACTCTACGTGTAGGGTGACCATATGGTATCCTAAAGGAGGACATGTCCTCCTTTTTCTTTTAAAATCAGATGTCCTCCTTTTCCACTAAAATGTCCTCCTTTTCAGATATTTTGAAGAAAACAGTTGCGTGAATGAATAACCTTTTCTGAATAAATTCTAGTTCAATATTATTAAATTAATAAACAATACTACAACAGAGAACCACCAGAGCAAAAAAAACGTTGCACACGTTTATGCTTTTTTGGTTTCTAATCAGATATATTTTCTTCATAAGTTTTCGAATAAATTCAATGTAAATATCCTAAATAAATCAGTGAGTTACAGTAATACAGGTGTCGAAGATATAAAAAATAATTGGAATTGTGAAAAATGGATTGGGAAAAAATTCAAATTCTTCTCACCAAGGACGGAAATCTTCGTTTTACTATCAGTTGCATCGACGCTCAGTAGGCAGCTTCGTCATTGATTCGTGTTTGTTTTGATCAGACGCTCGGCAATGCAAGCACGAACATCTCGCAGCATGCTGTCAAATTTCCATACCTTTTTTACCGCCCGATCCTCAATAGCCGATCGTAAAAAAATAATAATATATAAAAAAATAAATATCTACCGGGGCTGAAATGAATATTTTGAATTGCGATTGATTTGCACCGATAAATGATGATTATCTTACTTTATATACTAAACAGATGCATATATTTTTGGAATTTGACTTCAAAATGTTGAATCCATGCACTGCAGTATGAAATGATATTAATATTTTGAGATTTCAAATTGAATATCAATGTGCCAAGCTGAAGATTCATTTTGACACCGCACATAACAACGCTGACACCACAGACAAACAGACGTAACACTACAGAAATTTCCATCGACCATGACTTAAACGATCAATTTGAATTTGATCGATTGGGCGTTTCACAACTAGAGGCGCTAGCGTCGTAATCCTTCGAGTTTGACATTTCACTCCAGCGCCTTCTGGTGACAATGTCATACGAAACATTGTTTTGTGCAACATGCTCGCAAGATGGTGGTAGAGGAGTTGGGCGATGGATTTTTCTGAAAATTGTTCAAACTGTTACGTCTGTTTGTCTGTGCTGACACCGTGAGTCGACGATTGCTGCTGTTCGTGCACATGTCGTCCTATTCATTCGCACATTCAAATTCGGGAAGGACTAGCAACTTGATTTTGTGTTGGATGTCAGTTATTTGAGTGTAGTTAAAATGACTTTTTCTGTCCCTGCTTCCTGCTTCTCACCCATTGAATTGTTCTTTGAACGCATCGCACGGTACGTATCTTGAATATGTGACGCAAGTCGCTAAGTTATGCCTACACGGAAGAAAAAAAGTACCCAAAATTGAGTATTTTTAAACTTACTTTTGAGTTATTTTTTCTCTTCTCTTTCATCCACTCTTTCTTTTGTTGTCTAAACAAAAGAGCCAAACAATCCAACGACGCCAGCTCAATACGGGAAGCCAATTTTAAGTTTTATTACCTGAGGTCGAAATTGAGTGAAATAAACTTAAATTTGGGTCAATAAATTTTCCGTTGGGTACTTTTTTAACATGGGAGTAAAGGCAAACTACTTCGACCCTACTTACTCAATTTTGGCTTCCCGTACGGATGTACGAGGTTGGGTGAATTAAACTCAGTATTGGGTAGTTTATTTCTTCCGTGTAGAAGGGAATGGAAATCTGAACTAATCAAAACTAAAGAGGCTGCACTCATAACAAAGAGATGAAGTGTCAAAATTGGAACAGCGCATTTGCTGTCAAATCAGTTGTTCCAAACGAGCACAAGGTTGTTAAAGGTAGGAGTATTGCGTCTCTTTGTTCTTCCATCAGGCTCGTTAATCAAAACAGTTTTGGATCTCTTCTGTGATTCTCAATGGCCTTGAAAAAAAATCTTCACTGGTCTACTAGACATCTTGTGTTTGTTTCTATTATAACCTAATGTTGACATGTTATCTATTGCTAAATGTTCAGAATGCGATGAGCTTTTTAGTTGGAGCTACCATTTTCCTATTATAAAGATGGTGGTTGCAGTTTATAATTGGAAAACACTTGAATAATGAGGGTTGGAAATGTTACATCAGGAGATTTAATATTAATGAAGTAGCAGAAGATGCCGTATTTGCCTCGACTTACAAAAACTACTTCCAATAAACTTTAATGTGCATAAGTCTAACAAATCATATTAAAAACAAAAACCGATCGATGTTTTTTATGTCCTCCTTTTTGATCAAATGTCCTCCTTTTTCGCTACGATTCGGGTGAATTGTCCTCCTTTGGGAATATTTCATATGGTCACCCTATCTACGTGTGGAAGCACCTGCTTGGCTGTTTTGTCTGCATCCGATTCGAGAATTTTGAAAAACGTTTTGGTTCCTACTTGGTCCAAGGACAGAAACTCTTTAAGCTGCTCATTTAACTCGTGATCCACATCTTGGGCTGCCGAGAGATGAAAATTTACTTAAACGGTGGAAACTGCATGGGTGCCGTAGCCATAAATATTCCAGCCTAATCTGCACTTCGCTGCAATGGGTTCGGTTGGACGTCCTTCTCGATTATTAAATTATCGTCTTAAATTATCGAGTCCGTTATTCGGGTTCAGCCGATTCGTAGTCAGCAATGGCCAGTTAGTTGACAACCCGGAAGAAACTGTAGTCTTAGTGGAAGGCCGCATACACGATGGCTTTTTGCAGTTGAGATTGACCGAAGGGCGCTTAACGTTCAAGGCGACTGGAGGCGATTGGCCCAGGATCGAGTCCAGTTCGGCGTAGGTTCATCGAAGAGCTGTTGTAGTAGCCCATCAAGTATAGAGTAAGTATACAAGTTTGATAAACTTCTTTTGACGACTTGTAATAAATTGAAACCGTTTTTCCCCTTCTTTATCGTTCTTCGTTATCTAATGAGAGCTATTTATGCAAACCCTGCCCTGAACACAAAGCCAAGCCTTCTGGCCGGTTTATCGACGACAAAGGAATACGTGCTGGGTAAATGTAAATTGTGAATCCTTAAAAACTCCCAAATCTTTCATGCAATGCACTCGGTCGATGATTGTGCCGAGAAGAGAATAACTAAGCCGACTCCTTCTTTTGTAAGGAAAGTAATTACCGAACATTTCGCCGGGTTGACCACCGGGTACACCAGTAGGCCATCAGCGATGGGACTTTGCTGGCAGCGGTGGTAATAAACTTTTTTAGTATGAAAGAAACGTAATTTACTCAGACTACACATCAGAGAAATGCTAATAACTTTGCTGGATAAACTTAAACTTCTCGCAGATTTCATTGTAACATTCCGTTTTTATTTCTAGTAGAACGGTATCAGAAGTTGGCGTAAATGGTGTCAACTTGCTTCAAATGACGTGTTTCGATGTTTCTGCATGCATTTTTTTTTCACATAAGCTATAAGCTTAAAACCGCCGAAACGTTGCCCGATTTGGCAAACATTTTGCCCAGAGTGTCATGACTTCAAATAGAGTGGGAAAAAAGCAACCCATAAAAAATTAGACGGCCCTAATATCCTTACATTTTTTTATTTCTTCTTCATTTGCTAAATTTTGGCTAGGAAAGAATTCCATCGTTTGAGAATGCTCTGCTCTGTTCATGAGACAATGACTAACCGGTCATACTAATCGTCTCAATGATGGCCTCTCATTAAACCGTATTCAAAATATAAAAACCTTAAGGTTTTGATTTGGTTTCAATTGAAAGGTCCGTGAGCATATTTTTAAGCGACAGATATTTTTCTGATTTTTTATGTTTTTTAGGAAATTATTTCCGAACAATTTGTAATTTAATAATACAAAAGCCTCAGTCTGTGTTCTCATATACACACATCGTGAAGCACATCAAAACTGATTTCGACTGATACTCACCGGGAGTTGGAAAATCCTCCGGGTGCAGTTCGATGTAGTGACGCAGAGTAGCATCCTTTTCGGCCAGATACTGATTCCTCCACTTATCCACGGTTAACGCCAACGCACCAAGACCGATTGTGGCCACGACATGCTTCTGAATACCTGCAACAGTCGCGAGTAGATTCGATTAGAATCTGAACCGTTCCCGGCGGGGTGGTTACATCACACTCCATTCTCATAAGAGTTTACTTACCGCTCAGCAGAGGTCGTGCACTGCCCCAGTTCACGTAACAGGCCCCCATGAAGCCCAAGATCCCTCCCATCGCGGGAGCCCACTTGTCGTGTAGCCATGATTTGGAGAAGGTTCCCGAAAGCAGCTCCGTTGGGGACTTTCCGCCGGACATTTTAGTGGATTTCGACTCGCAAACAGCACCAAAGAAAGCAGTGGAACTTTTTGTTTTGGTTCGGTGATGAAACGTCAGTCGCTTTCGGTCTCGTGTATGCCACAGTTGATGATTTCATATTGGGCGTTCTTGAAAGGATGATCGAATTTAAGGACAAAGTTGGAAGAGTACCACGATGGCAGTCAATATGGCACCGGACCCTCCACGGGTCAACCCGGATAAAAATGTACTATTGGTTCAATAGTGTAAACCTGAGACGAGACCTGCAAAGACGCTGCTTCTTTTCTCTTGTTTTGACACTTGTTCTTCTTTTCATCACAGTTGACCATCGAGTTTCAACTGTTTACTTGACTGTTTCACCTACACGGTTACTGGCTAAAACCCATTAATGGGTACTATGGTACCCATTTTCGCCAAACCGCCACTACTCATTTAATGGGTAAAACCGGTTTACCCATTAATGGGTAAATCACGTTTCCGTCAAAAGATGGGTATTATTTTACCCATTGGTTGCGAACAATTTTCGCGCAAAATGGGTAAATAAATACCCATTTTTGGCAATAAATTACTGATAAATAACGTCTTAAAGATTTTGTGCAGATTTTTTTTAATAAATGAATATTAAGTTTGAAATACATTTTTATTCGCCAAATATAATTATTATGCACAATTATGTTAAAATCATTAATCTGTATGCAATGTTTAAACAGCGCTTGATTGCATCGTCCTGAATGGCATCTCCGGATGATTGTGTCCACCAAAGGTTCCGCATTTTGAGTGATGTTCGAACTAGACCAGGTTCAACAGACTAATTAACCTGTGATTAAACAAAATTTCAATGAGCCCCAGGTGGACCCTTCTGAGCACAATAAAAGTGTATCCAATTCACGAAATAGTTAATTCATTTTCATAAGGATTTTTATACCGGGAACAAAACACAGGTTTATTACTGATTATTAACAAGCTAAACGGAAGGTTTGGAATACTCGTTAAAGTAAAAAAGTCTTGGTAAAACAAAAATGATGTGGAATATTTTATTTGGGATACCAATACTTTCACTCAAAAAGCTACACGCAAAAAAATATTGCAGTCGAAACTACCATTCCGAGGGTTATTTTAAGAATATGCACCGACGATTTTCAGCAGAAAACAAACCCGTTTGATTTAACCATGCGCGCAGTAACAATCAACTGTGGCCCTTGCGGAATGTTGTCACTTGAACTGAAACAGTGGTGAATTTGTCTGAAACAATGGTAAGATTTACTGAAATTCCATGGTTGTTTTAAAAACAGAGTGTAGTCTACGAAATAGTAGTTTCTACCACGGAATTTGTTTCGGTGTACTGGTTGCACCTGACAGTTCGTGACAGCAGTTGACTGGCAGCAGCTGAAGTTACATTTTTTCCTCTTTGCAGGTCTCGTCTCAGGTGTAAACAATTGAATTACCATACAATATACGGTATACAATAGGATACATTGTTTCTTTATGGTTGCACAGATTGTATCAACACTGAGGAAACAATACATCAACATATTTCTCTAATGTAACAATACTTACAATTGTTTTTGAAACGTTTCCGTACATAAGATTCATACATTGATAACTTTTGAAACGTTTCTTTACATTGCATATAAACTATATGACAATATTTGCCTCATAGCGCCAAATATGCATTTTTTCCCTTTAAATTGCATTGTTGAACAGTAAAGCTGTCACTACTGAGAAATCAAAAATCGTATTGTTTTACTATACAAATACAATACAATCCATTGTATTTTGAACAGTTTTGTTCGGATATTTCAACAATATATTAACCATACACTCTATTGTGTGACGAAAAAAATCTATGGAAAAATCTTAGATTTTGTACACACTCAATTTTTTTACTGGGATCTCAGCAAAATGTTGAACTTTTACCGAGATTCGCACAGCCGTGTCCCAGCAAACATGTATTTTGCCGAGATTTCTGTCAAAATTGCTGAAAATCGGTAAATATTTTGCCGAAAATCAGCTAACAAACGCCATTACTGCTGAAATATCAGTTACAATATAATCTATTGCCAATTTAATGATATTAATAGTAGTGTTACAATAAATTGTATTGTTATTCTACTGTATTTTTTATTCGGGAACCTCTATACACACTATTTTTTTTTTATCGCTGAAAACCAGCAAAGTTTTGCTGATTTTTTTTGTGCTGTAAAACCAGCAATTTATCCAGCAAATAAAAATGCTGAACAGCCAGCAAAGTTGATTTCAACAATTATGACAGCTGTGACAGATCGATTACTGAACGTTCAGCAGAACGTGAGTCACTTTGCTGGTAACCAGTAATTGGATAATAGTGAAATGTTTTGCTGTTTTTCCAGCAAAATTTAAATTTCCAGAATATTCTTTACAATATTGTAAAATATGATTTCGTTCAATTTTAGTTTCATGAATAAAAACATTAAAATTTGGTTTGTTTTATGCTTCATACTTTTATTGTCAATTACACGGTACGTTTCGCTTCATATTTGTATAAAAAAATACAACATGATGAGTTGCGGAAATGCATTAAAACATGCAGGAAATTTTATTTTAAAAGGATGATCACGGGAGGCTGAAATCAAAGAATAAAAACACATCAGTTTCTTGTAGTTTTCAGTTTGAGTTTGAGTTCTATTGCGTTTGGAATAAATACTTACGCAGCAGCTACTGAATAACATAATCTTTTCCGTTCAAAATAATCAGTTTTTTAAATCAATTTTTTTTGGTCAATACGCATTGTGGTTTTAAACTTAACTTTGACAATCAAAACGATTTGCTGGTGATCTCAGCAAAAACTGCATTGCTGTACAGATTCAGTATTCATTTTTACTGGTTTTCAGTTAATGGTTTGCCAGATTAACATGAACTGTCATAAAATACTGATCACCAGCAAATAGAAATTTGGTGGATGGCGTTCAGTAAACTATTATGCTGTGTCAGTAAAATTTTCAATATATTGCTGAGAAACAGCAAAACACTATATTGCTGATCTGTTTTCAGCAAACCAGATTGCTGAAATACGAATAGAAAATTTGGTGTGTAGGTGGTGCGGATAGAATCGATTTGGTTGGCAAACCAAATTGAAAGCAAAAATAGTGAGCGATACGGAAACGAGTGACGAAACTAAAATGAAAGCGCTGCGCGGGTGATTAAAATGCTCGCGACCGATAATGATGCTCTAAATGGCATACGAGATTTTCGTTTCATTCATTCGCATTTCCACTTCGTTTGTGACCGGCGTTGGTTCGTGAAAGTTTCATCCCGGCTTGGTTGTACCATTTTAGATATTTTTTTTCCATTGGTAAAGTTGTACCGTGAAAATTGGTGAATTATAACGAATTGGTTTGTGGTGTAGCAGATTAAATTGGGTTTCAAGCAGGAACGAGGATTCAACGAAAAATGGTAGCCTTTAATAAGGGTCAGTCAAGGGATAAAGCGTCAAGTTGACCGTTTTCGTTTTTAATTGAATGAGATTTTTTTTTTCTTCATCTAGAAATAATGCAAATGTAGGAATTTGTAATCAAATAGTTGAAAATAAAGGGATCAAGTCAAAATGATACAATTTTCAAAACCACCGCATTTGCCAAGATGCGTCTTTTATGCAGTGGCGTTTTTCCTCGACTTCTTTCCACACCATTCATCAAGTTCTCTCATTCATCGTCTTTCGACTGTCATTCACAGTTTTACTATCCTTCATCGGCTTGGTTCGGATGGGGTGTTGGAGTTATTGTTGTTTGTTCCATAAAGAATAATAAATTATTATTTGAAAGTTTTATTATTTTGACGTTGAGTTGACAAAAAATGAGAATTTATAAACTTCCTTTACTCCTACGAATTCCTAACTTATTATAAATATGCCATATAGATTTTTTTGATCACCTCATTTTTTTTTTTTTACATCTGTTCTAGCAATGGAATATGTCTTACAACAACGGAAACGGAAACGGGGTGGGACTCGTTTCTTTATCCGTTTGCGTGGACTTCCGTGGAACATCACGGAAGCGATATTCGCGATTTCCTGGGATGGCTATCGATCAGGTGCACATTTGCATCAACCAGATGACCAAGCGTCAAACTGGTGAAGCTTCCTGCGCATGCCGACTTTGGACGATCAGATTGAGCCCTTGATCAAAACAAGGCCACTCTGGGCCATCGATATATCGAGGTGTTTACGGCATCGGACGATCAGTTCGATAATGCCGTGAAAAAGGATAATACCGAAGATGGTGGACCGGTATTGAGGCTGCGTGGTTTGCCTGGTCATGCACCAGGACGACGTCAAGAGATTCTTCAACGGTAAGTTGCGAATACGAGGCGGGTGCGAATGTGGCCGATTTCCTGGGAGGTACAAAGCTATCGTGACAAGGGACGAGCAAGGGAAACGGAAGAGACTTGGCGCGTGGGAACATCCGGTGATGGGCGGTATCAAATTCTGATTACTTTTTTTCTCCAACAACTACTAATTTCTGCTTTTATTCAATACAACCGTCTAGCCCTGTCCTTGATGGGAAACTAGATTAACGTTAACTGTCGTCTTTTATCTGTCTCTCTGTGGGTATCGTTCCTGGAAATCAACTATCAGGCGCGCTCGGCAGACTTTCGTTCTTGGCTCGAAGTGGCACAACGGGTTCCACCTCGGGTATTCACTCGAGGGAGGACTGCGGCAGCGAATGCGCGCGACCCTTCCTACTGATGGTGGATGGGAGGGCAGGTGTTGGAACATTGCGGGTTTAAGAACGAAACTTTTTCCTTCATCATTCTTAGATACAAATATCTCATTTTCCCCTAATTCGATTCGTTTTTCTCAAATGAAATTAAAACAAACAAATCACCGTACATACACACACAGGTTGAGATAAGAATGGCTATAATGGGATAGTTTTGCTGGATCACTGGGACGGGCATCTGGGAGGCGATTGTAGAATTTGGAACTGATGCGAAGCCGATCAGGCCATGAGCAAACAGAAAGAGAGATTGGGAACAGGTGGGTTGTTTTTGAACTGCAAGCTTCTAAAACATTTTTATATATATATTTGTCTAGTACTTACTTCAAACACTTCCTAATAGTAAACGTAAGAAAACTAAAGAACTGAAAATGTTCTATCATGGTATCTGGTTGTGTTTGATCTGGTTTTGAAATAAAGCAATATGGTTTCGAGGAGAGGATGAATTTCCGGATGGAGAAGGCGGATGATCGGCTTTGCGATGACTTTTGTATTGTTTCGATTAGTTTGGATTGATTTTTTTAGCAATACGTAATAACTTCTAG